>NW_025726029.1:0-189103 GCF_021461395.2 Schistocerca americana
CTAAATAAGGCTGTCACTAGCGTGAGCGTTGCGTGAGCGTCGTGTAAAGTCGGAAAAGTCGTCTGCGTGGGTGAGTGGCATGTTTGGGGAGCGTTTCGTAGTTTGCGCAGTGCAATGGAGACGCGGAAAGTTGTTGTGGCCCAGTCTTTTGCAGTTGGACGACAAGAGTGGTACACAGTAGTAAAGTGCGAGGCAGTGAGTTGGCATGAACAGTCGAGTGCACAATGGGTCTTCAGATGTGCTTGTTACCTCAGGTGCTGTGTGATTGTCGACATGGAGTGAAAACGGAGCAACTTGTGACTGTCCCTTCAATTTAAGACGTTAAAAACGGACGGAATTTGCAGTCGTAATACCAGAGCATCGAAACTACTTGGAACTCTTGCGTATGTGAACGTGTCCGCGCCTTTGTACTCTGGTCCCTTCACCCCTGCAAACCAACCAACCATCGTGTCCGTGCACATAAGAGTAGCAAAGAACGGAGAACAGCGCAGCTTGGTTGTGCTTGGGGGCGTAGCTCAGTTGGTAGAGCGTTCGCTTTGCATGTGAAAGGTCCCGGGTTCAAGCCCCGGCGCCTCATGTTTTGTGGTAAGTGTTGGTCGCGGCGAGCCTAAAGGCACGCAAGATGTTGCAAAGCCAGCGTCACAGACTCGTATACTGACGTAAGGAGAGCAAGACGTAAATGTGAGGACCGGCTGTTGTCGAGGTGTCATCGAGTGCAAATCTGCCTTAGGTATAACGGCCTAACCTCAATGAAGTCTAGAGAGTGGACAACACGTTCGTCTACCCCAGAGCGTTGGCCGAACGCTATTTTCGCCGTCGTGCGTGCCACTTTGATTTTGGCCAACTACGATTCGATACAGAATGCAGGAAACCTGAAAGACACCCTCACGGACACATTGAGAGTAGTGTTTGTCAGCGGAATAATGGGAGTGCAAGGGTCTGTGTCATTGATATGGCTGTATGTAGCGCAGTTCGTCAGCAGGGGGCGTAGCTCAGATGGTAGAGCGCTCGCTTAGCATGCGAGAGGTACTGGGATCGATACCCAGCGCCTCCAGAATTTTTAACACACCAACATGCGCACACTGCCATGCAAGTGGAATAATTCACAGCCAGAAAATGTGTCAAGGCAGATACGAGCCAACGATTAGCAGCCACAATTGGCAAGCGTGCTGTAATGCGCACGAAGCACCCTCCTCCCACCACTACACTTAATTTAGAAACAGTACAAGTGTTCCCATAAGATTCTCAAACCTATGTCGCAAAGATCAGCCTTGCGCCGAATTCACAAAAATCCCACTGCACATTCCAATTCTTGACGTGCAGTCGGCTGCTACTGGTGTTGCTAGTTGTGACTGCTGATGACAGATGCCGTAGCAATCAATTCATGGAGTGAGTTGTATGTTTTGCGATACTCTGTCTCTGACAAGCAAGCAGAGGTGACATAGGCGCGAACACAGGAAGCTTGCAGCCCCTCGCTGCCTGCAGACACCGAACAGCCACACTAGGAGGGCGGCCTAAGTCGTAGGCGAAATGTGCTCATTCGCTTGTGTGCGACGTCAAGCTCTAAATAAGGCTGTCACTAGCGTGAGCGTTGCGTGAGCGTCGTGTAAAGTCGGAAAAGTCGTCTGCGTGGGTGAGTGCCATGTTTGGGGAGCGTTTCGTAGTTTGCGCAGTGCAATGGAGACGCGGAAAGTTGTTGTGGGCCAGTCTTTTGCAGTTGGACGACAAGAGTGGTACACAGTAGTAAAGTGCGAGGCAGTGAGTTGGCATGAACAGTCGAGTGCACAATGGGTCTTCAGATGTGCTTGTTACCTCAGGTGCTGTGTGATTGTCGACATGGAGTGAAAACGGAGCAACTTGTGACTGTCCCTTCAATTTAAGACGTTAAAAACGGACGGAATTTGCAGTCGTAATACCAGAGCATCGAAACTACTTGGAACTCTTGCGTATGTGAACGTGTCCGCGCCTTTGTACTCTGGTCCCTTCACCCCTGCAAACCAACCAACCATCGTGTCCGTGCACATAAGAGTAGCAAAGAACGGAGAACAGCGCAGCTTGGTTGTGCTTGGGGGCGTAGCTCAGTTGGTAGAGCGTTCGCTTTGCATGTGAAAGGTCCCGGGTTCAAGCCCCGGCGCCTCCATGTTTTGTGGTAAGTGTTGGTCGCGGCGAGCCTAAAGGCACGCAAGATGTTGCAAAGCCAGCGTCACAGACTCGTATACTGACGTAAGGAGAGCAAGACGTAAATGTGAGGACCGGCTGTTGTCGAGGTGTCATCGAGTGCAAATCTGCCTTAGGTATAACGGCCTAACCTCAATGAAGTCTAGAGAGTGGACAACACGTTCGTCTACCCCAGAGCGTTGGCCGAACGCTATTTTCGCCGTCGTGCGTGCCACTTTGATTTTGGCCAACTACGATTCGATACAGAATGCAGGAAACCTGAAAGACACCCTCACGGACACATTGAGAGTAGTGTTTGTCAGCGGAATAATGGGAGTGCAAGGGTCTGTGTCATTGATATGGCTGTATGTAGCGCAGTTCGTCAGCAGGGGGCGTAGCTCAGATGGTAGAGCGCTCGCTTAGCATGCGAGAGGTACTGGGATCGATACCCAGCGCCTCCAGAATTTTTAACACACCAACATGCGCACACTGCCATGCAAGTGGAATAATTCACAGCCAGAAAATGTGTCAAGGCAGATACGAGCCAACGATTAGCAGCCACAATTGGCAAGCGTGCTGTAATGCGCACGAAGCACCCTCCTCCCACCACTACACTTAATTTAGAAACAGTACAAGTGTTCCCATAAGATTCTCAAACCTATGTCGCAAAGATCAGCCTTGCGCCGAATTCACAAAAATCCCACTGCACATTCCAATTCTTGACGTGCAGTCGGCTGCTACTGGTGTTGCTAGTTGTGACTGCTGATGACAGATGCCGTAGCAATCAATTCATGGAGTGAGTTGTATGTTTTGCGATACTCTGTCTCTGACAAGCAAGCAGAGGTGACATAGGCGGGAACACAGGAAGCTTGCAGCCCCTCGCTGCCTGCAGACACCGAACAGCCACACTAGGAGGGCGGCCTAAGTCGTAGGCGAAATGTGCTCATTCGCTTGTGTGCGACGTCAAGCTCTAAATAAGGCTGTCACTAGCGTGAGCGTTGCGTGAGCGTCGTGTAAAGTCGGAAAAGTCGTCTGCGTGGGTGAGTGCCATGTTTGGGGAGCGTTTCGTAGTTTGCGCAGTGCAATGGAGACGCGGAAAGTTGTTGTGGGCCAGTCTTTTGCAGTTGGACGACAAGAGTGGTACACAGTAGTAAAGTGCGAGGCAGTGAGTTGGCATGAACAGTCGAGTGCACAATGGGTCTTCAGATGTGCTTGTTACCTCAGGTGCTGTGTGATTGTCGACATGGAGTGAAAACGGAGCAACTTGTGACTGTCCCTTCAATTTAAGACGTTAAAAACGGACGGAATTTGCAGTCGTAATACCAGAGCATCGAAACTACTTGGAACTCTTGCGTATGTGAACGTGTCCGCGCCTTTGTACTCTGGTCCCTTCACCCCTGCAAACCAACCAACCATCGTGTCCGTGCACATAAGAGTAGCAAAGAACGGAGAACAGCGCAGCTTGGTTGTGCTTGGGGGCGTAGCTCAGTTGGTAGAGCGTTCGCTTTGCATGTGAAAGGTCCCGGGTTCAAGCCCCGGCGCCTCCATGTTTTGTGGTAAGTGTTGGTCGCGGCGAGCCTAAAGGCACGCAAGATGTTGCAAAGCCAGCGTCACAGACTCGTATACTGACGTAAGGAGAGCAAGACGTAAATGTGAGGACCGGCTGTTGTCGAGGTGTCATCGAGTGCAAATCTGCCTTAGGTATAACGGCCTAACCTCAATGAAGTCTAGAGAGTGGACAACACGTTCGTCTACCCCAGAGCGTTGGCCGAACGCTATTTTCGCCGTCGTGCGTGCCACTTTGATTTTGGCCAACTACGATTCGATACAGAATGCAGGAAACCTGAAAGACACCCTCACGGACACATTGAGAGTAGTGTTTGTCAGCGGAATAATGGGAGTGCAAGGGTCTGTGTCATTGATATGGCTGTATGTAGCGCAGTTCGTCAGCAGGGGGCGTAGCTCAGATGGTAGAGCGCTCGCTTAGCATGCGAGAGGTACTGGGATCGATACCCAGCGCCTCCAGAATTTTTAACACACCAACATGCGCACACTGCCATGCAAGTGGAATAATTCACAGCCAGAAAATGTGTCAAGGCAGATACGAGCCAACGATTAGCAGCCACAATTGGCAAGCGTGCTGTAATGCGCACGAAGCACCCTCCTCCCACCACTACACTTAATTTAGAAACAGTACAAGTGTTCCCATAAGATTCTCAAACCTATGTCGCAAAGATCAGCCTTGCGCCGAATTCACAAAAATCCCACTGCACATTCCAATTCTTGACGTGCAGTCGGCTGCTACTGGTGTTGCTAGTTGTGACTGCTGATGACAGATGCCGTAGCAATCAATTCATGGAGTGAGTTGTATGTTTTGCGATACTCTGTCTCTGACAAGCAAGCAGAGGTGACATAGGCGCGAACACAGGAAGCTTGCAGCCCCTCGCTGCCTGCAGACACCGAACAGCCACACTAGGAGGGCGGCCTAAGTCGTAGGCGAAATGTGCTCATTCGCTTGTGTGCGACGTCAAGCTCTAAATAAGGCTGTCACTAGCGTGAGCGTTGCGTGAGCGTCGTGTAAAGTCGGAAAAGTCGTCTGCGTGGGTGAGTGCCATGTTTGGGGAGCGTTTCGTAGTTTGCGCAGTGCAATGGAGACGCGGAAAGTTGTTGTGGCCCAGTCTTTTGCAGTTGGACGACAAGAGTGGTACACAGTAGTAAAGTGCGAGGCAGTGAGTTGGCATGAACAGTCGAGTGCACAATGGGTCTTCAGATGTGCTTGTTACCTCAGGTGCTGTGTGATTGTCGACATGGAGTGAAAACGGAGCAACTTGTGACTGTCCCTTCAATTTAAGACGTTAAAAACGGACGGAATTTGCAGTCGTAATACCAGAGCATCGAAACTACTTGGAACTCTTGCGTATGTGAACGTGTCCGCGCCTTTGTACTCTGGTCCCTTCACCCCTGCAAACCAACCAACCATCGTGTCCGTGCACATAAGAGTAGCAAAGAACGGAGAACAGCGCAGCTTGGTTGTGCTTGGGGGCGTAGCTCAGTTGGTAGAGCGTTCGCTTTGCATGTGAAAGGTCCCGGGTTCAAGCCCCGGCGCCTCCATGTTTTGTGGTAAGTGTTGGTCGCGGCGAGCCTAAAGGCACGCAAGATGTTGCAAAGCCAGCGTCACAGACTCGTATACTGACGTAAGGAGAGCAAGACGTAAATGTGAGGACCGGCTGTTGTCGAGGTGTCATCGAGTGCAAATCTGCCTTAGGTATAACGGCCTAACCTCAATGAAGTCTAGAGAGTGGACAACACGTTCGTCTACCCCAGAGCGTTGGCCGAACGCTATTTTCGACGTCGTGCGTGCCACTTTGATTTTGGCCAACTACGATTCGATACAGAATGCAGGAAACCTGAAAGACACCCTCACGGACACATTGAGAGTAGTGTTTGTCAGCGGAATAATGGGAGTGCAAGGGTCTGTGTCATTGATATGGCTGTATGTAGCGCAGTTCGTCAGCAGGGGGCGTAGCTCAGATGGTAGAGCGCTCGCTTAGCATGCGAGAGGTACTGGGATCGATACCCAGCGCCTCCAGAATTTTTAACACACCAACATGCGCACACTGCCATGCAAGTGGAATAATTCACAGCCAGAAAATGTGTCAAGGCAGATACGAGCCAACGATTAGCAGCCACAATTGGCAAGCGTGCTGTAATGCGCACGAAGCACCCTCCTCCCACCACTACACTTAATTTAGAAACAGTACAAGTGTTCCCATAAGATTCTCAAACCTATGTCGCAAAGATCAGCCTTGCGCCGAATTCACAAAAATCCCACTGCACATTCCAATTCTTGACGTGCAGTCGGCTGCTACTGGTGTTGCTAGTTGTGACTGCTGATGACAGATGCCGTAGCAATCAATTCATGGAGTGAGTTGTATGTTTTGCGATACTCTGTCTCTGACAAGCAAGCAGAGGTGACATAGGCGCGAACACAGGAAGCTTGCAGCCCCTCGCTGCCTGCAGACACCGAACAGCCACACTAGGAGGGCGGCCTAAGTCGTAGGCGAAATGTGCTCATTCGCTTGTGTGCGACGTCAAGCTCTAAATAAGGCTGTCACTAGCGTGAGCGTTGCGTGAGCGTCGTGTAAAGTCGGAAAAGTCGTCTGCGTGGGTGAGTGCCATGTTTGGGGAGCGTTTCGTAGTTTGCGCAGTGCAATGGAGACGCGGAAAGTTGTTGTGGGCCAGTCTTTTGCAGTTGGACGACAAGAGTGGTACACAGTAGTAAAGTGCGAGGCAGTGAGTTGGCATGAACAGTCGAGTGCACAATGGGTCTTCAGATGTGCTTGTTACCTCAGGTGCTGTGTGATTGTCGACATGGAGTGAAAACGGAGCAACTTGTGACTGTCCCTTCAATTTAAGACGTTAAAAACGGACGGAATTTGCAGTCGTAATACCAGAGCATCGAAACTACTTGGAACTCTTGCGTATGTGAACGTGTCCGCGCCTTTGTACTCTGGTCCCTTCACCCCTGCAAACCAACCAACCATCGTGTCCGTGCACATAAGAGTAGCAAAGAACGGAGAACAGCGCAGCTTGGTTGTGCTTGGGGGCGTAGCTCAGTTGGTAGAGCGTTCGCTTTGCATGTGAAAGGTCCCGGGTTCAAGCCCCGGCGCCTCCATGTTTTGTGGTAAGTGTTGGTCGCGGCGAGCCTAAAGGCACGCAAGATGTTGCAAAGCCAGCGTCACAGACTCGTATACTGACGTAAGGAGAGCAAGACGTAAATGTGAGGACCGGCTGTTGTCGAGGTGTCATCGAGTGCAAATCTGCCTTAGGTATAACGGCCTAACCTCAATGAAGTCTAGAGAGTGGACAACACGTTCGTCTACCCCAGAGCGTTGGCCGAACGCTATTTTCGCCGTCGTGCGTGCCACTTTGATTTTGGCCAACTACGATTCGATACAGAATGCAGGAAACCTGAAAGACACCCTCACGGACACATTGAGAGTAGTGTTTGTCAGCGGAATAATGGGAGTGCAAGGGTCTGTGTCATTGATATGGCTGTATGTAGCGCAGTTCGTCAGCAGGGGGCGTAGCTCAGATGGTAGAGCGCTCGCTTAGCATGCGAGAGGTACTGGGATCGATACCCAGCGCCTCCAGAATTTTTAACACACCAACATGCGCACACTGCCATGCAAGTGGAATAATTCACAGCCAGAAAATGTGTCAAGGCAGATACGAGCCAACGATTAGCAGCCACAATTGGCAAGCGTGCTGTAATGCGCACGAAGCACCCTCCTCCCACCACTACACTTAATTTAGAAACAGTACAAGTGTTCCCATAAGATTCTCAAACCTATGTCGCAAAGATCAGCCTTGCGCCGAATTCACAAAAATCCCACTGCACATTCCAATTCTTGACGTGCAGTCGGCTGCTACTGGTGTTGCTAGTTGTGACTGCTGATGACAGATGCCGTAGCAATCAATTCATGGAGTGAGTTGTATGTTTTGCGATACTCTGTCTCTGACAAGCAAGCAGAGGTGACATAGGCGGGAACACAGGAAGCTTGCAGCCCCTCGCTGCCTGCAGACACCGAACAGCCACACTAGGAGGGCGGCCTAAGTCGTAGGCGAAATGTGCTCATTCGCTTGTGTGCGACGTCAAGCTCTAAATAAGGCTGTCACTAGCGTGAGCGTTGCGTGAGCGTCGTGTAAAGTCGGAAAAGTCGTCTGCGTGGGTGAGTGCCATGTTTGGGGAGCGTTTCGTAGTTTGCGCAGTGCAATGGAGACGCGGAAAGTTGTTGTGGGCCAGTCTTTTGCAGTTGGACGACAAGAGTGGTACACAGTAGTAAAGTGCGAGGCAGTGAGTTGGCATGAACAGTCGAGTGCACAATGGGTCTTCAGATGTGCTTGTTACCTCAGGTGCTGTGTGATTGTCGACATGGAGTGAAAACGGAGCAACTTGTGACTGTCCCTTCAATTTAAGACGTTAAAAACGGACGGAATTTGCAGTCGTAATACCAGAGCATCGAAACTACTTGGAACTCTTGCGTATGTGAACGTGTCCGCGCCTTTGTACTCTGGTCCCTTCACCCCTGCAAACCAACCAACCATCGTGTCCGTGCACATAAGAGTAGCAAAGAACGGAGAACAGCGCAGCTTGGTTGTGCTTGGGGGCGTAGCTCAGTTGGTAGAGCGTTCGCTTTGCATGTGAAAGGTCCCGGGTTCAAGCCCCGGCGCCTCCATGTTTTGTGGTAAGTGTTGGTCGCGGCGAGCCTAAAGGCACGCAAGATGTTGCAAAGCCAGCGTCACAGACTCGTATACTGACGTAAGGAGAGCAAGACGTAAATGTGAGGACCGGCTGTTGTCGAGGTGTCATCGAGTGCAAATCTGCCTTAGGTATAACGGCCTAACCTCAATGAAGTCTAGAGAGTGGACAACACGTTCGTCTACCCCAGAGCGTTGGCCGAACGCTATTTTCGCCGTCGTGCGTGCCACTTTGATTTTGGCCAACTACGATTCGATACAGAATGCAGGAAACCTGAAAGACACCCTCACGGACACATTGAGAGTAGTGTTTGTCAGCGGAATAATGGGAGTGCAAGGGTCTGTGTCATTGATATGGCTGTATGTAGCGCAGTTCGTCAGCAGGGGGCGTAGCTCAGATGGTAGAGCGCTCGCTTAGCATGCGAGAGGTACTGGGATCGATACCCAGCGCCTCCAGAATTTTTAACACACCAACATGCGCACACTGCCATGCAAGTGGAATAATTCACAGCCAGAAAATGTGTCAAGGCAGATACGAGCCAACGATTAGCAGCCACAATTGGCAAGCGTGCTGTAATGCGCACGAAGCACCCTCCTCCCACCACTACACTTAATTTAGAAACAGTACAAGTGTTCCCATAAGATTCTCAAACCTATGTCGCAAAGATCAGCCTTGCGCCGAATTCACAAAAATCCCACTGCACATTCCAATTCTTGACGTGCAGTCGGCTGCTACTGGTGTTGCTAGTTGTGACTGCTGATGACAGATGCCGTAGCAATCAATTCATGGAGTGAGTTGTATGTTTTGCGATACTCTGTCTCTGACAAGCAAGCAGAGGTGACATAGGCGCGAACACAGGAAGCTTGCAGCCCCTCGCTGCCTGCAGACACCGAACAGCCACACTAGGAGGGCGGCCTAAGTCGTAGGCGAAATGTGCTCATTCGCTTGTGTGCGACGTCAAGCTCTAAATAAGGCTGTCACTAGCGTGAGCGTTGCGTGAGCGTCGTGTAAAGTCGGAAAAGTCGTCTGCGTGGGTGAGTGCCATGTTTGGGGAGCGTTTCGTAGTTTGCGCAGTGCAATGGAGACGCGGAAAGTTGTTGTGGGCCAGTCTTTTGCAGTTGGACGACAAGAGTGGTACACAGTAGTAAAGTGCGAGGCAGTGAGTTGGCATGAACAGTCGAGTGCACAATGGGTCTTCAGATGTGCTTGTTACCTCAGGTGCTGTGTGATTGTCGACATGGAGTGAAAACGGAGCAACTTGTGACTGTCCCTTCAATTTAAGACGTTAAAAACGGACGGAATTTGCAGTCGTAATACCAGAGCATCGAAACTACTTGGAACTCTTGCGTATGTGAACGTGTCCGCGCCTTTGTACTCTGGTCCCTTCACCCCTGCAAACCAACCAACCATCGTGTCCGTGCACATAAGAGTAGCAAAGAACGGAGAACAGCGCAGCTTGGTTGTGCTTGGGGGCGTAGCTCAGTTGGTAGAGCGTTCGCTTTGCATGTGAAAGGTCCCGGGTTCAAGCCCCGGCGCCTCCATGTTTTGTGGTAAGTGTTGGTCGCGGCGAGCCTAAAGGCACGCAAGATGTTGCAAAGCCAGCGTCACAGACTCGTATACTGACGTAAGGAGAGCAAGACGTAAATGTGAGGACCGGCTGTTGTCGAGGTGTCATCGAGTGCAAATCTGCCTTAGGTATAACGGCCTAACCTCAATGAAGTCTAGAGAGTGGACAACACGTTCGTCTACCCCAGAGCGTTGGCCGAACGCTATTTTCGCCGTCGTGCGTGCCACTTTGATTTTGGCCAACTACGATTCGATACAGAATGCAGGAAACCTGAAAGACACCCTCACGGACACATTGAGAGTAGTGTTTGTCAGCGGAATAATGGGAGTGCAAGGGTCTGTGTCATTGATATGGCTGTATGTAGCGCAGTTCGTCAGCAGGGGGCGTAGCTCAGATGGTAGAGCGCTCGCTTAGCATGCGAGAGGTACTGGGATCGATACCCAGCGCCTCCAGAATTTTTAACACACCAACATGCGCACACTGCCATGCAAGTGGAATAATTCACAGCCAGAAAATGTGTCAAGGCAGATACGAGCCAACGATTAGCAGCCACAATTGGCAAGCGTGCTGTAATGCGCACGAAGCACCCTCCTCCCACCACTACACTTAATTTAGAAACAGTACAAGTGTTCCCATAAGATTCTCAAACCTATGTCGCAAAGATCAGCCTTGCGCCGAATTCACAAAAATCCCACTGCACATTCCAATTCTTGACGTGCAGTCGGCTGCTACTGGTGTTGCTAGTTGTGACTGCTGATGACAGATGCCGTAGCAATCAATTCATGGAGTGAGTTGTATGTTTTGCGATACTCTGTCTCTGACAAGCAAGCAGAGGTGACATAGGCGGGAACACAGGAAGCTTGCAGCCCCTCGCTGCCTGCAGACACCGAACAGCCACACTAGGAGGGCGGCCTAAGTCGTAGGCGAAATGTGCTCATTCGCTTGTGTGCGACGTCAAGCTCTAAATAAGGCTGTCACTAGCGTGAGCGTTGCGTGAGCGTCGTGTAAAGTCGGAAAAGTCGTCTGCGTGGGTGAGTGCCATGTTTGGGGAGCGTTTCGTAGTTTGCGCAGTGCAATGGAGACGCGGAAAGTTGTTGTGGGCCAGTCTTTTGCAGTTGGACGACAAGAGTGGTACACAGTAGTAAAGTGCGAGGCAGTGAGTTGGCATGAACAGTCGAGTGCACAATGGGTCTTCAGATGTGCTTGTTACCTCAGGTGCTGTGTGATTGTCGACATGGAGTGAAAACGGAGCAACTTGTGACTGTCCCTTCAATTTAAGACGTTAAAAACGGACGGAATTTGCAGTCGTAATACCAGAGCATCGAAACTACTTGGAACTCTTGCGTATGTGAACGTGTCCGCGCCTTTGTACTCTGGTCCCTTCACCCCTGCAAACCAACCAACCATCGTGTCCGTGCACATAAGAGTAGCAAAGAACGGAGAACAGCGCAGCTTGGTTGTGCTTGGGGGCGTAGCTCAGTTGGTAGAGCGTTCGCTTTGCATGTGAAAGGTCCCGGGTTCAAGCCCCGGCGCCTCCATGTTTTGTGGTAAGTGTTGGTCGCGGCGAGCCTAAAGGCACGCAAGATGTTGCAAAGCCAGCGTCACAGACTCGTATACTGACGTAAGGAGAGCAAGACGTAAATGTGAGGACCGGCTGTTGTCGAGGTGTCATCGAGTGCAAATCTGCCTTAGGTATAACGGCCTAACCTCAATGAAGTCTAGAGAGTGGACAACACGTTCGTCTACCCCAGAGCGTTGGCCGAACGCTATTTTCGCCGTCGTGCGTGCCACTTTGATTTTGGCCAACTACGATTCGATACAGAATGCAGGAAACCTGAAAGACACCCTCACGGACACATTGAGAGTAGTGTTTGTCAGCGGAATAATGGGAGTGCAAGGGTCTGTGTCATTGATATGGCTGTATGTAGCGCAGTTCGTCAGCAGGGGGCGTAGCTCAGATGGTAGAGCGCTCGCTTAGCATGCGAGAGGTACTGGGATCGATACCCAGCGCCTCCAGAATTTTTAACACACCAACATGCGCACACTGCCATGCAAGTGGAATAATTCACAGCCAGAAAATGTGTCAAGGCAGATACGAGCCAACGATTAGCAGCCACAATTGGCAAGCGTGCTGTAATGCGCACGAAGCACCCTCCTCCCACCACTACACTTAATTTAGAAACAGTACAAGTGTTCCCATAAGATTCTCAAACCTATGTCGCAAAGATCAGCCTTGCGCCGAATTCACAAAAATCCCACTGCACATTCCAATTCTTGACGTGCAGTCGGCTGCTACTGGTGTTGCTAGTTGTGACTGCTGATGACAGATGCCGTAGCAATCAATTCATGGAGTGAGTTGTATGTTTTGCGATACTCTGTCTCTGACAAGCAAGCAGAGGTGACATAGGCGCGAACACAGGAAGCTTGCAGCCCCTCGCTGCCTGCAGACACCGAACAGCCACACTAGGAGGGCGGCGTAAGTCGTAGGCGAAATGTGCTCATTCGCTTGTGTGCGACGTCAAGCTCTAAATAAGGCTGTCACTAGCGTGAGCGTTGCGTGAGCGTCGTGTAAAGTCGGAAAAGTCGTCTGCGTGGGTGAGTGCCATGTTTGGGGAGCGTTTCGTAGTTTGCGCAGTGCAATGGAGACGCGGAAAGTTGTTGTGGGCCAGTCTTTTGCAGTTGGACGACAAGAGTGGTACACAGTAGTAAAGTGCGAGGCAGTGAGTTGGCATGAACAGTCGAGTGCACAATGGGTCTTCAGATGTGCTTGTTACCTCAGGTGCTGTGTGATTGTCGACATGGAGTGAAAACGGAGCAACTTGTGACTGTCCCTTCAATTTAAGACGTTAAAAACGGACGGAATTTGCAGTCGTAATACCAGAGCATCGAAACTACTTGGAACTCTTGCGTATGTGAACGTGTCCGCGCCTTTGTACTCTGGTCCCTTCACCCCTGCAAACCAACCAACCATCGTGTCCGTGCACATAAGAGTAGCAAAGAACGGAGAACAGCGCAGCTTGGTTGTGCTTGGGGGCGTAGCTCAGTTGGTAGAGCGTTCGCTTTGCATGTGAAAGGTCCCGGGTTCAAGCCCCGGCGCCTCCATGTTTTGTGGTAAGTGTTGGTCGCGGCGAGCCTAAAGGCACGCAAGATGTTGCAAAGCCAGCGTCACAGACTCGTATACTGACGTAAGGAGAGCAAGACGTAAATGTGAGGACCGGCTGTTGTCGAGGTGTCATCGAGTGCAAATCTGCCTTAGGTATAACGGCCTAACCTCAATGAAGTCTAGAGAGTGGACAACACGTTCGTCTACCCCAGAGCGTTGGCCGAACGCTATTTTCGCCGTCGTGCGTGCCACTTTGATTTTGGCCAACTACGATTCGATACAGAATGCAGGAAACCTGAAAGACACCCTCACGGACACATTGAGAGTAGTGTTTGTCAGCGGAATAATGGGAGTGCAAGGGTCTGTGTCATTGATATGGCTGTATGTAGCGCAGTTCGTCAGCAGGGGGCGTAGCTCAGATGGTAGAGCGCTCGCTTAGCATGCGAGAGGTACTGGGATCGATACCCAGCGCCTCCAGAATTTTTAACACACCAACATGCGCACACTGCCATGCAAGTGGAATAATTCACAGCCAGAAAATGTGTCAAGGCAGATACGAGCCAACGATTAGCAGCCACAATTGGCAAGCGTGCTGTAATGCGCACGAAGCACCCTCCTCCCACCACTACACTTAATTTAGAAACAGTACAAGTGTTCCCATAAGATTCTCAAACCTATGTCGCAAAGATCAGCCTTGCGCCGAATTCACAAAAATCCCACTGCACATTCCAATTCTTGACGTGCAGTCGGCTGCTACTGGTGTTGCTAGTTGTGACTGCTGATGACAGATGCCGTAGCAATCAATTCATGGAGTGAGTTGTATGTTTTGCGATACTCTGTCTCTGACAAGCAAGCAGAGGTGACATAGGCGGGAACACAGGAAGCTTGCAGCCCCTCGCTGCCTGCAGACACCGAACAGCCACACTAGGAGGGCGGCCTAAGTCGTAGGCGAAATGTGCTCATTCGCTTGTGTGCGACGTCAAGCTCTAAATAAGGCTGTCACTAGCGTGAGCGTTGCGTGAGCGTCGTGTAAAGTCGGAAAAGTCGTCTGCGTGGGTGAGTGCCATGTTTGGGGAGCGTTTCGTAGTTTGCGCAGTGCAATGGAGACGCGGAAAGTTGTTGTGGGCCAGTCTTTTGCAGTTGGACGACAAGAGTGGTACACAGTAGTAAAGTGCGAGGCAGTGAGTTGGCATGAACAGTCGAGTGCACAATGGGTCTTCAGATGTGCTTGTTACCTCAGGTGCTGTGTGATTGTCGACATGGAGTGAAAACGGAGCAACTTGTGACTGTCCCTTCAATTTAAGACGTTAAAAACGGACGGAATTTGCAGTCGTAATACCAGAGCATCGAAACTACTTGGAACTCTTGCGTATGTGAACGTGTCCGCGCCTTTGTACTCTGGTCCCTTCACCCCTGCAAACCAACCAACCATCGTGTCCGTGCACATAAGAGTAGCAAAGAACGGAGAACAGCGCAGCTTGGTTGTGCTTGGGGGCGTAGCTCAGTTGGTAGAGCGTTCGCTTTGCATGTGAAAGGTCCCGGGTTCAAGCCCCGGCGCCTCCATGTTTTGTGGTAAGTGTTGGTCGCGGCGAGCCTAAAGGCACGCAAGATGTTGCAAAGCCAGCGTCACAGACTCGTATACTGACGTAAGGAGAGCAAGACGTAAATGTGAGGACCGGCTGTTGTCGAGGTGTCATCGAGTGCAAATCTGCCTTAGGTATAACGGCCTAACCTCAATGAAGTCTAGAGAGTGGACAACACGTTCGTCTACCCCAGAGCGTTGGCCGAACGCTATTTTCGCCGTCGTGCGTGCCACTTTGATTTTGGCCAACTACGATTCGATACAGAATGCAGGAAACCTGAAAGACACCCTCACGGACACATTGAGAGTAGTGTTTGTCAGCGGAATAATGGGAGTGCAAGGGTCTGTGTCATTGATATGGCTGTATGTAGCGCAGTTCGTCAGCAGGGGGCGTAGCTCAGATGGTAGAGCGCTCGCTTAGCATGCGAGAGGTACTGGGATCGATACCCAGCGCCTCCAGAATTTTTAACACACCAACATGCGCACACTGCCATGCAAGTGGAATAATTCACAGCCAGAAAATGTGTCAAGGCAGATACGAGCCAACGATTAGCAGCCACAATTGGCAAGCGTGCTGTAATGCGCACGAAGCACCCTCCTCCCACCACTACACTTAATTTAGAAACAGTACAAGTGTTCCCATAAGATTCTCAAACCTATGTCGCAAAGATCAGCCTTGCGCCGAATTCACAAAAATCCCACTGCACATTCCAATTCTTGACGTGCAGTCGGCTGCTACTGGTGTTGCTAGTTGTGACTGCTGATGACAGATGCCGTAGCAATCAATTCATGGAGTGAGTTGTATGTTTTGCGATACTCTGTCTCTGACAAGCAAGCAGAGGTGACATAGGCGCGAACACAGGAAGCTTGCAGCCCCTCGCTGCCTGCAGACACCGAACAGCCACACTAGGAGGGCGGCCTAAGTCGTAGGCGAAATGTGCTCATTCGCTTGTGTGCGACGTCAAGCTCTAAATAAGGCTGTCACTAGCGTGAGCGTTGCGTGAGCGTCGTGTAAAGTCGGAAAAGTCGTCTGCGTGGGTGAGTGCCATGTTTGGGGAGCGTTTCGTAGTTTGCGCAGTGCAATGGAGACGCGGAAAGTTGTTGTGGGCCAGTCTTTTGCAGTTGGACGACAAGAGTGGTACACAGTAGTAAAGTGCGAGGCAGTGAGTTGGCATGAACAGTCGAGTGCACAATGGGTCTTCAGATGTGCTTGTTACCTCAGGTGCTGTGTGATTGTCGACATGGAGTGAAAACGGAGCAACTTGTGACTGTCCCTTCAATTTAAGACGTTAAAAACGGACGGAATTTGCAGTCGTAATACCAGAGCATCGAAACTACTTGGAACTCTTGCGTATGTGAACGTGTCCGCGCCTTTGTACTCTGGTCCCTTCACCCCTGCAAACCAACCAACCATCGTGTCCGTGCACATAAGAGTAGCAAAGAACGGAGAACAGCGCAGCTTGGTTGTGCTTGGGGGCGTAGCTCAGTTGGTAGAGCGTTCGCTTTGCATGTGAAAGGTCCCGGGTTCAAGCCCCGGCGCCTCCATGTTTTGTGGTAAGTGTTGGTCGCGGCGAGCCTAAAGGCACGCAAGATGTTGCAAAGCCAGCGTCACAGACTCGTATACTGACGTAAGGAGAGCAAGACGTAAATGTGAGGACCGGCTGTTGTCGAGGTGTCATCGAGTGCAAATCTGCCTTAGGTATAACGGCCTAACCTCAATGAAGTCTAGAGAGTGGACAACACGTTCGTCTACCCCAGAGCGTTGGCCGAACGCTATTTTCGCCGTCGTGCGTGCCACTTTGATTTTGGCCAACTACGATTCGATACAGAATGCAGGAAACCTGAAAGACACCCTCACGGACACATTGAGAGTAGTGTTTGTCAGCGGAATAATGGGAGTGCAAGGGTCTGTGTCATTGATATGGCTGTATGTAGCGCAGTTCGTCAGCAGGGGGCGTAGCTCAGATGGTAGAGCGCTCGCTTAGCATGCGAGAGGTACTGGGATCGATACCCAGCGCCTCCAGAATTTTTAACACACCAACATGCGCACACTGCCATGCAAGTGGAATAATTCACAGCCAGAAAATGTGTCAAGGCAGATACGAGCCAACGATTAGCAGCCACAATTGGCAAGCGTGCTGTAATGCGCACGAAGCACCCTCCTCCCACCACTACACTTAATTTAGAAACAGTACAAGTGTTCCCATAAGATTCTCAAACCTATGTCGCAAAGATCAGCCTTGCGCCGAATTCACAAAAATCCCACTGCACATTCCAATTCTTGACGTGCAGTCGGCTGCTACTGGTGTTGCTAGTTGTGACTGCTGATGACAGATGCCGTAGCAATCAATTCATGGAGTGAGTTGTATGTTTTGCGATACTCTGTCTCTGACAAGCAAGCAGAGGTGACATAGGCGGGAACACAGGAAGCTTGCAGCCCCTCGCTGCCTGCAGACACCGAACAGCCACACTAGGAGGGCGGCCTAAGTCGTAGGCGAAATGTGCTCATTCGCTTGTGTGCGACGTCAAGCTCTAAATAAGGCTGTCACTAGCGTGAGCGTTGCGTGAGCGTCGTGTAAAGTCGGAAAAGTCGTCTGCGTGGGTGAGTGCCATGTTTGGGGAGCGTTTCGTAGTTTGCGCAGTGCAATGGAGACGCGGAAAGTTGTTGTGGCCCAGTCTTTTGCAGTTGGACGACAAGAGTGGTACACAGTAGTAAAGTGCGAGGCAGTGAGTTGGCATGAACAGTCGAGTGCACAATGGGTCTTCAGATGTGCTTGTTACCTCAGGTGCTGTGTGATTGTCGACATGGAGTGAAAACGGAGCAACTTGTGACTGTCCCTTCAATTTAAGACGTTAAAAACGGACGGAATTTGCAGTCGTAATACCAGAGCATCGAAACTACTTGGAACTCTTGCGTATGTGAACGTGTCCGCGCCTTTGTACTCTGGTCCCTTCACCCCTGCAAACCAACCAACCATCGTGTCCGTGCACATAAGAGTAGCAAAGAACGGAGAACAGCGCAGTTTGGTTGTGCTTGGGGGCGTAGCTCAGTTGGTAGAGCGTTCGCTTTGCATGTGAAAGGTCCCGGGTTCAAGCCCCGGCGCCTCCATGTTTTGTGGTAAGTGTTGGTCGCGGCGAGCCTAAAGGCACGCAAGATGTTGCAAAGCCAGCGTCACAGACTCGTATACTGACGTAAGGAGAGCAAGACGTAAATGTGAGGACCGGCTGTTGTCGAGGTGTCATCGAGTGCAAATCTGCCTTAGGTATAACGGCCTAACCTCAATGAAGTCTAGAGAGTGGACAACACGTTCGTCTACCCCAGAGCGTTGGCCGAACGCTATTTTCGCCGTCGTGCGTGCCACTTTGATTTTGGCCAACTACGATTCGATACAGAATGCAGGAAACCTGAAAGACACCCTCACGGACACATTGAGAGTAGTGTTTGTCAGCGGAATAATGGGAGTGCAAGGGTCTGTGTCATTGATATGGCTGTATGTAGCGCAGTTCGTCAGCAGGGGGCGTAGCTCAGATGGTAGAGCGCTCGCTTAGCATGCGAGAGGTACTGGGATCGATACCCAGCGCCTCCAGAATTTTTAACACACCAACATGCGCACACTGCCATGCAAGTGGAATAATTCACAGCCAGAAAATGTGTCAAGGCAGATACGAGCCAACGATTAGCAGCCACAATTGGCAAGCGTGCTGTAATGCGCACGAAGCACCCTCCTCCCACCACTACACTTAATTTAGAAACAGTACAAGTGTTCCCATAAGATTCTCAAACCTATGTCGCAAAGATCAGCCTTGCGCCGAATTCACAAAAATCCCACTGCACATTCCAATTCTTGACGTGCAGTCGGCTGCTACTGGTGTTGCTAGTTGTGACTGCTGATGACAGATGCCGTAGCAATCAATTCATGGAGTGAGTTGTATGTTTTGCGATACTCTGTCTCTGACAAGCAAGCAGAGGTGACATAGGCGGGAACACAGGAAGCTTGCAGCCCCTCGCTGCCTGCAGACACCGAACAGCCACACTAGGAGGGCGGCCTAAGTCGTAGGCGAAATGTGCTCATTCGCTTGTGTGCGACGTCAAGCTCTAAATAAGGCTGTCACTAGCGTGAGCGTTGCGTGAGCGTCGTGTAAAGTCGGAAAAGTCGTCTGCGTGGGTGAGTGCCATGTTTGGGGAGCGTTTCGTAGTTTGCGCAGTGCAATGGAGACGCGGAAAGTTGTTGTGGGCCAGTCTTTTGCAGTTGGACGACAA
Source organism: Schistocerca americana (assembly GCF_021461395.2). Lineage (NCBI taxonomy): Eukaryota > Metazoa > Arthropoda > Insecta > Orthoptera > Acrididae > Schistocerca > Schistocerca americana. The sequence goes on from NW_025726029.1 coordinate 18,933, forward strand.
GAGTGGTACACAGTAGTAAAGTGCGAGGCAGTGAGTTGGCATGAACAGTCGAGTGCACAATGGGTCTTCAGATGTGCTTGTTACCTCAGGTGCTGTGTGATTGTCGACATGGAGTGAAAACGGAGCAACTTGTGACTGTCCCTTCAATTTAAGACGTTAAAAACGGACGGAATTTGCAGTCGTAATACCAGAGCATCGAAACTACTTGGAACTCTTGCGTATGTGAACGTGTCCGCGCCTTTGTACTCTGGTCCCTTCACCCCTGCAAACCAACCAACCATCGTGTCCGTGCACATAAGAGTAGCAAAGAACGGAGAACAGCGCAGCTTGGTTGTGCTTGGGGGCGTAGCTCAGTTGGTAGAGCGTTCGCTTTGCATGTGAAAGGTCCCGGGTTCAAGCCCCGGCGCCTCCATGTTTTGTGGTAAGTGTTGGTCGCGGCGAGCCTAAAGGCACGCAAGATGTTGCAAAGCCAGCGTCACAGACTCGTATACTGACGTAAGGAGAGCAAGACGTAAATGTGAGGACCGGCTGTTGTCGAGGTGTCATCGAGTGCAAATCTGCCTTAGGTATAACGGCCTAACCTCAATGAAGTCTAGAGAGTGGACAACACGTTCGTCTACCCCAGAGCGTTGGCCGAACGCTATTTTCGCCGTCGTGCGTGCCACTTTGATTTTGGCCAACTACGATTCGATACAGAATGCAGGAAACCTGAAAGACACCCTCACGGACACATTGAGAGTAGTGTTTGTCAGCGGAATAATGGGAGTGCAAGGGTCTGTGTCATTGATATGGCTGTATGTAGCGCAGTTCGTCAGCAGGGGGCGTAGCTCAGATGGTAGAGCGCTCGCTTAGCATGCGAGAGGTACTGGGATCGATACCCAGCGCCTCCAGAATTTTTAACACACCAACATGCGCACACTGCCATGCAAGTGGAATAATTCACAGCCAGAAAATGTGTCAAGGCAGATACGAGCCAACGATTAGCAGCCACAATTGGCAAGCGTGCTGTAATGCGCACGAAGCACCCTCCTCCCACCACTACACTTAATTTAGAAACAGTACAAGTGTTCCCATAAGATTCTCAAACCTATGTCGCAAAGATCAGCCTTGCGCCGAATTCACAAAAATCCCACTGCACATTCCAATTCTTGACGTGCAGTCGGCTGCTACTGGTGTTGCTAGTTGTGACTGCTGATGACAGATGCCGTAGCAATCAATTCATGGAGTGAGTTGTATGTTTTGCGATACTCTGTCTCTGACAAGCAAGCAGAGGTGACATAGGCGGGAACACAGGAAGCTTGCAGCCCCTCGCTGCCTGCAGACACCGAACAGCCACACTAGGAGGGCGGCCTAAGTCGTAGGCGAAATGTGCTCATTCGCTTGTGTGCGACGTCAAGCTCTAAATAAGGCTGTCACTAGCGTGAGCGTTGCGTGAGCGTCGTGTAAAGTCGGAAAAGTCGTCTGCGTGGGTGAGTGCCATGTTTGGGGAGCGTTTCGTAGTTTGCGCAGTGCAATGGAGACGCGGAAAGTTGTTGTGGGCCAGTCTTTTGCAGTTGGACGACAAGAGTGGTACACAGTAGTAAAGTGCGAGGCAGTGAGTTGGCATGAACAGTCGAGTGCACAATGGGTCTTCAGATGTGCTTGTTACCTCAGGTGCTGTGTGATTGTCGACATGGAGTGAAAACGGAGCAACTTGTGACTGTCCCTTCAATTTAAGACGTTAAAAACGGACGGAATTTGCAGTCGTAATACCAGAGCATCGAAACTACTTGGAACTCTTGCGTATGTGAACGTGTCCGCGCCTTTGTACTCTGGTCCCTTCACCCCTGCAAACCAACCAACCATCGTGTCCGTGCACATAAGAGTAGCAAAGAACGGAGAACAGCGCAGCTTGGTTGTGCTTGGGGGCGTAGCTCAGTTGGTAGAGCGTTCGCTTTGCATGTGAAAGGTCCCGGGTTCAAGCCCCGGCGCCTCCATGTTTTGTGGTAAGTGTTGGTCGCGGCGAGCCTAAAGGCACGCAAGATGTTGCAAAGCCAGCGTCACAGACTCGTATACTGACGTAAGGAGAGCAAGACGTAAATGTGAGGACCGGCTGTTGTCGAGGTGTCATCGAGTGCAAATCTGCCTTAGGTATAACGGCCTAACCTCAATGAAGTCTAGAGAGTGGACAACACGTTCGTCTACCCCAGAGCGTTGGCCGAACGCTATTTTCGCCGTCGTGCGTGCCACTTTGATTTTGGCCAACTACGATTCGATACAGAATGCAGGAAACCTGAAAGACACCCTCACGGACACATTGAGAGTAGTGTTTGTCAGCGGAATAATGGGAGTGCAAGGGTCTGTGTCATTGATATGGCTGTATGTAGCGCAGTTCGTCAGCAGGGGGCGTAGCTCAGATGGTAGAGCGCTCGCTTAGCATGCGAGAGGTACTGGGATCGATACCCAGCGCCTCCAGAATTTTTAACACACCAACATGCGCACACTGCCATGCAAGTGGAATAATTCACAGCCAGAAAATGTGTCAAGGCAGATACGAGCCAACGATTAGCAGCCACAATTGGCAAGCGTGCTGTAATGCGCACGAAGCACCCTCCTCCCACCACTACACTTAATTTAGAAACAGTACAAGTGTTCCCATAAGATTCTCAAACCTATGTCGCAAAGATCAGCCTTGCGCCGAATTCACAAAAATCCCACTGCACATTCCAATTCTTGACGTGCAGTCGGCTGCTACTGGTGTTGCTAGTTGTGACTGCTGATGACAGATGCCGTAGCAATCAATTCATGGAGTGAGTTGTATGTTTTGCGATACTCTGTCTCTGACAAGCAAGCAGAGGTGACATAGGCGGGAACACAGGAAGCTTGCAGCCCCTCGCTGCCTGCAGACACCGAACAGCCACACTAGGAGGGCGGCCTAAGTCGTAGGCGAAATGTGCTCATTCGCTTGTGTGCGACGTCAAGCTCTAAATAAGGCTGTCACTAGCGTGAGCGTTGCGTGAGCGTCGTGTAAAGTCGGAAAAGTCGTCTGCGTGGGTGAGTGCCATGTTTGGGGAGCGTTTCGTAGTTTGCGCAGTGCAATGGAGACGCGGAAAGTTGTTGTGGGCCAGTCTTTTGCAGTTGGACGACAAGAGTGGTACACAGTAGTAAAGTGCGAGGCAGTGAGTTGGCATGAACAGTCGAGTGCACAATGGGTCTTCAGATGTGCTTGTTACCTCAGGTGCTGTGTGATTGTCGACATGGAGTGAAAACGGAGCAACTTGTGACTGTCCCTTCAATTTAAGACGTTAAAAACGGACGGAATTTGCAGTCGTAATACCAGAGCATCGAAACTACTTGGAACTCTTGCGTATGTGAACGTGTCCGCGCCTTTGTACTCTGGTCCCTTCACCCCTGCAAACCAACCAACCATCGTGTCCGTGCACATAAGAGTAGCAAAGAACGGAGAACAGCGCAGTTTGGTTGTGCTTGGGGGCGTAGCTCAGTTGGTAGAGCGTTCGCTTTGCATGTGAAAGGTCCCGGGTTCAAGCCCCGGCGCCTCCATGTTTTGTGGTAAGTGTTGGTCGCGGCGAGCCTAAAGGCACGCAAGATGTTGCAAAGCCAGCGTCACAGACTCGTATACTGACGTAAGGAGAGCAAGACGTAAATGTGAGGACCGGCTGTTGTCGAGGTGTCATCGAGTGCAAATCTGCCTTAGGTATAACGGCCTAACCTCAATGAAGTCTAGAGAGTGGACAACACGTTCGTCTACCCCAGAGCGTTGGCCGAACGCTATTTTCGCCGTCGTGCGTGCCACTTTGATTTTGGCCAACTACGATTCGATACAGAATGCAGGAAACCTGAAAGACACCCTCACGGACACATTGAGAGTAGTGTTTGTCAGCGGAATAATGGGAGTGCAAGGGTCTGTGTCATTGATATGGCTGTATGTAGCGCAGTTCGTCAGCAGGGGGCGTAGCTCAGATGGTAGAGCGCTCGCTTAGCATGCGAGAGGTACTGGGATCGATACCCAGCGCCTCCAGAATTTTTAACACACCAACATGCGCACACTGCCATGCAAGTGGAATAATTCACAGCCAGAAAATGTGTCAAGGCAGATACGAGCCAACGATTAGCAGCCACAATTGGCAAGCGTGCTGTAATGCGCACGAAGCACCCTCCTCCCACCACTACACTTAATTTAGAAACAGTACAAGTGTTCCCATAAGATTCTCAAACCTATGTCGCAAAGATCAGCCTTGCGCCGAATTCACAAAAATCCCACTGCACATTCCAATTCTTGACGTGCAGTCGGCTGCTACTGGTGTTGCTAGTTGTGACTGCTGATGACAGATGCCGTAGCAATCAATTCATGGAGTGAGTTGTATGTTTTGCGATACTCTGTCTCTGACAAGCAAGCAGAGGTGACATAGGCGGGAACACAGGAAGCTTGCAGCCCCTCGCTGCCTGCAGACACCGAACAGCCACACTAGGAGGGCGGCCTAAGTCGTAGGCGAAATGTGCTCATTCGCTTGTGTGCGACGTCAAGCTCTAAATAAGGCTGTCACTAGCGTGAGCGTTGCGTGAGCGTCGTGTAAAGTCGGAAAAGTCGTCTGCGTGGGTGAGTGCCATGTTTGGGGAGCGTTTCGTAGTTTGCGCAGTGCAATGGAGACGCGGAAAGTTGTTGTGGGCCAGTCTTTTGCAGTTGGACGACAAGAGTGGTACACAGTAGTAAAGTGCGAGGCAGTGAGTTGGCATGAACAGTCGAGTGCACAATGGGTCTTCAGATGTGCTTGTTACCTCAGGTGCTGTGTGATTGTCGACATGGAGTGAAAACGGAGCAACTTGTGACTGTCCCTTCAATTTAAGACGTTAAAAACGGACGGAATTTGCAGTCGTAATACCAGAGCATCGAAACTACTTGGAACTCTTGCGTATGTGAACGTGTCCGCGCCTTTGTACTCTGGTCCCTTCACCCCTGCAAACCAACCAACCATCGTGTCCGTGCACATAAGAGTAGCAAAGAACGGAGAACAGCGCAGCTTGGTTGTGCTTGGGGGCGTAGCTCAGTTGGTAGAGCGTTCGCTTTGCATGTGAAAGGTCCCGGGTTCAAGCCCCGGCGCCTCCATGTTTTGTGGTAAGTGTTGGTCGCGGCGAGCCTAAAGGCACGCAAGATGTTGCAAAGCCAGCGTCACAGACTCGTATACTGACGTAAGGAGAGCAAGACGTAAATGTGAGGACCGGCTGTTGTCGAGGTGTCATCGAGTGCAAATCTGCCTTAGGTATAACGGCCTAACCTCAATGAAGTCTAGAGAGTGGACAACACGTTCGTCTACCCCAGAGCGTTGGCCGAACGCTATTTTCGCCGTCGTGCGTGCCACTTTGATTTTGGCCAACTACGATTCGATACAGAATGCAGGAAACCTGAAAGACACCCTCACGGACACATTGAGAGTAGTGTTTGTCAGCGGAATAATGGGAGTGCAAGGGTCTGTGTCATTGATATGGCTGTATGTAGCGCAGTTCGTCAGCAGGGGGCGTAGCTCAGATGGTAGAGCGCTCGCTTAGCATGCGAGAGGTACTGGGATCGATACCCAGCGCCTCCAGAATTTTTAACACACCAACATGCGCACACTGCCATGCAAGTGGAATAATTCACAGCCAGAAAATGTGTCAAGGCAGATACGAGCCAACGATTAGCAGCCACAATTGGCAAGCGTGCTGTAATGCGCACGAAGCACCCTCCTCCCACCACTACACTTAATTTAGAAACAGTACAAGTGTTCCCATAAGATTCTCAAACCTATGTCGCAAAGATCAGCCTTGCGCCGAATTCACAAAAATCCCACTGCACATTCCAATTCTTGACGTGCAGTCGGCTGCTACTGGTGTTGCTAGTTGTGACTGCTGATGACAGATGCCGTAGCAATCAATTCATGGAGTGAGTTGTATGTTTTGCGATACTCTGTCTCTGACAAGCAAGCAGAGGTGACATAGGCGGGAACACAGGAAGCTTGCAGCCCCTCGCTGCCTGCAGACACCGAACAGCCACACTAGGAGGGCGGCCTAAGTCGTAGGCGAAATGTGCTCATTCGCTTGTGTGCGACGTCAAGCTCTAAATAAGGCTGTCACTAGCGTGAGCGTTGCGTGAGCGTCGTGTAAAGTCGGAAAAGTCGTCTGCGTGGGTGAGTGCCATGTTTGGGGAGCGTTTCGTAGTTTGCGCAGTGCAATGGAGACGCGGAAAGTTGTTGTGGGCCAGTCTTTTGCAGTTGGACGACAAGAGTGGTACACAGTAGTAAAGTGCGAGGCAGTGAGTTGGCATGAACAGTCGAGTGCACAATGGGTCTTCAGATGTGCTTGTTACCTCAGGTGCTGTGTGATTGTCGACATGGAGTGAAAACGGAGCAACTTGTGACTGTCCCTTCAATTTAAGACGTTAAAAACGGACGGAATTTGCAGTCGTAATACCAGAGCATCGAAACTACTTGGAACTCTTGCGTATGTGAACGTGTCCGCGCCTTTGTACTCTGGTCCCTTCACCCCTGCAAACCAACCAACCATCGTGTCCGTGCACATAAGAGTAGCAAAGAACGGAGAACAGCGCAGTTTGGTTGTGCTTGGGGGCGTAGCTCAGTTGGTAGAGCGTTCGCTTTGCATGTGAAAGGTCCCGGGTTCAAGCCCCGGCGCCTCCATGTTTTGTGGTAAGTGTTGGTCGCGGCGAGCCTAAAGGCACGCAAGATGTTGCAAAGCCAGCGTCACAGACTCGTATACTGACGTAAGGAGAGCAAGACGTAAATGTGAGGACCGGCTGTTGTCGAGGTGTCATCGAGTGCAAATCTGCCTTAGGTATAACGGCCTAACCTCAATGAAGTCTAGAGAGTGGACAACACGTTCGTCTACCCCAGAGCGTTGGCCGAACGCTATTTTCGCCGTCGTGCGTGCCACTTTGATTTTGGCCAACTACGATTCGATACAGAATGCAGGAAACCTGAAAGACACCCTCACGGACACATTGAGAGTAGTGTTTGTCAGCGGAATAATGGGAGTGCAAGGGTCTGTGTCATTGATATGGCTGTATGTAGCGCAGTTCGTCAGCAGGGGGCGTAGCTCAGATGGTAGAGCGCTCGCTTAGCATGCGAGAGGTACTGGGATCGATACCCAGCGCCTCCAGAATTTTTAACACACCAACATGCGCACACTGCCATGCAAGTGGAATAATTCACAGCCAGAAAATGTGTCAAGGCAGATACGAGCCAACGATTAGCAGCCACAATTGGCAAGCGTGCTGTAATGCGCACGAAGCACCCTCCTCCCACCACTACACTTAATTTAGAAACAGTACAAGTGTTCCCATAAGATTCTCAAACCTATGTCGCAAAGATCAGCCTTGCGCCGAATTCACAAAAATCCCACTGCACATTCCAATTCTTGACGTGCAGTCGGCTGCTACTGGTGTTGCTAGTTGTGACTGCTGATGACAGATGCCGTAGCAATCAATTCATGGAGTGAGTTGTATGTTTTGCGATACTCTGTCTCTGACAAGCAAGCAGAGGTGACATAGGCGGGAACACAGGAAGCTTGCAGCCCCTCGCTGCCTGCAGACACCGAACAGCCACACTAGGAGGGCGGCCTAAGTCGTAGGCGAAATGTGCTCATTCGCTTGTGTGCGACGTCAAGCTCTAAATAAGGCTGTCACTAGCGTGAGCGTTGCGTGAGCGTCGTGTAAAGTCGGAAAAGTCGTCTGCGTGGGTGAGTGCCATGTTTGGGGAGCGTTTCGTAGTTTGCGCAGTGCAATGGAGACGCGGAAAGTTGTTGTGGGCCAGTCTTTTGCAGTTGGACGACAAGAGTGGTACACAGTAGTAAAGTGCGAGGCAGTGAGTTGGCATGAACAGTCGAGTGCACAATGGGTCTTCAGATGTGCTTGTTACCTCAGGTGCTGTGTGATTGTCGACATGGAGTGAAAACGGAGCAACTTGTGACTGTCCCTTCAATTTAAGACGTTAAAAACGGACGGAATTTGCAGTCGTAATACCAGAGCATCGAAACTACTTGGAACTCTTGCGTATGTGAACGTGTCCGCGCCTTTGTACTCTGGTCCCTTCACCCCTGCAAACCAACCAACCATCGTGTCCGTGCACATAAGAGTAGCAAAGAACGGAGAACAGCGCAGCTTGGTTGTGCTTGGGGGCGTAGCTCAGTTGGTAGAGCGTTCGCTTTGCATGTGAAAGGTCCCGGGTTCAAGCCCCGGCGCCTCCATGTTTTGTGGTAAGTGTTGGTCGCGGCGAGCCTAAAGGCACGCAAGATGTTGCAAAGCCAGCGTCACAGACTCGTATACTGACGTAAGGAGAGCAAGACGTAAATGTGAGGACCGGCTGTTGTCGAGGTGTCATCGAGTGCAAATCTGCCTTAGGTATAACGGCCTAACCTCAATGAAGTCTAGAGAGTGGACAACACGTTCGTCTACCCCAGAGCGTTGGCCGAACGCTATTTTCGCCGTCGTGCGTGCCACTTTGATTTTGGCCAACTACGATTCGATACAGAATGCAGGAAACCTGAAAGACACCCTCACGGACACATTGAGAGTAGTGTTTGTCAGCGGAATAATGGGAGTGCAAGGGTCTGTGTCATTGATATGGCTGTATGTAGCGCAGTTCGTCAGCAGGGGGCGTAGCTCAGATGGTAGAGCGCTCGCTTAGCATGCGAGAGGTACTGGGATCGATACCCAGCGCCTCCAGAATTTTTAACACACCAACATGCGCACACTGCCATGCAAGTGGAATAATTCACAGCCAGAAAATGTGTCAAGGCAGATACGAGCCAACGATTAGCAGCCACAATTGGCAAGCGTGCTGTAATGCGCACGAAGCACCCTCCTCCCACCACTACACTTAATTTAGAAACAGTACAAGTGTTCCCATAAGATTCTCAAACCTATGTCGCAAAGATCAGCCTTGCGCCGAATTCACAAAAATCCCACTGCACATTCCAATTCTTGACGTGCAGTCGGCTGCTACTGGTGTTGCTAGTTGTGACTGCTGATGACAGATGCCGTAGCAATCAATTCATGGAGTGAGTTGTATGTTTTGCGATACTCTGTCTCTGACAAGCAAGCAGAGGTGACATAGGCGGGAACACAGGAAGCTTGCAGCCCCTCGCTGCCTGCAGACACCGAACAGCCACACTAGGAGGGCGGCCTAAGTCGTAGGCGAAATGTGCTCATTCGCTTGTGTGCGACGTCAAGCTCTAAATAAGGCTGTCACTAGCGTGAGCGTTGCGTGAGCGTCGTGTAAAGTCGGAAAAGTCGTCTGCGTGGGTGAGTGCCATGTTTGGGGAGCGTTTCGTAGTTTGCGCAGTGCAATGGAGACGCGGAAAGTTGTTGTGGGCCAGTCTTTTGCAGTTGGACGACAAGAGTGGTACACAGTAGTAAAGTGCGAGGCAGTGAGTTGGCATGAACAGTCGAGTGCACAATGGGTCTTCAGATGTGCTTGTTACCTCAGGTGCTGTGTGATTGTCGACATGGAGTGAAAACGGAGCAACTTGTGACTGTCCCTTCAATTTAAGACGTTAAAAACGGACGGAATTTGCAGTCGTAATACCAGAGCATCGAAACTACTTGGAACTCTTGCGTATGTGAACGTGTCCGCGCCTTTGTACTCTGGTCCCTTCACCCCTGCAAACCAACCAACCATCGTGTCCGTGCACATAAGAGTAGCAAAGAACGGAGAACAGCGCAGTTTGGTTGTGCTTGGGGGCGTAGCTCAGTTGGTAGAGCGTTCGCTTTGCATGTGAAAGGTCCCGGGTTCAAGCCCCGGCGCCTCCATGTTTTGTGGTAAGTGTTGGTCGCGGCGAGCCTAAAGGCACGCAAGATGTTGCAAAGCCAGCGTCACAGACTCGTATACTGACGTAAGGAGAGCAAGACGTAAATGTGAGGACCGGCTGTTGTCGAGGTGTCATCGAGTGCAAATCTGCCTTAGGTATAACGGCCTAACCTCAATGAAGTCTAGAGAGTGGACAACACGTTCGTCTACCCCAGAGCGTTGGCCGAACGCTATTTTCGCCGTCGTGCGTGCCACTTTGATTTTGGCCAACTACGATTCGATACAGAATGCAGGAAACCTGAAAGACACCCTCACGGACACATTGAGAGTAGTGTTTGTCAGCGGAATAATGGGAGTGCAAGGGTCTGTGTCATTGATATGGCTGTATGTAGCGCAGTTCGTCAGCAGGGGGCGTAGCTCAGATGGTAGAGCGCTCGCTTAGCATGCGAGAGGTACTGGGATCGATACCCAGCGCCTCCAGAATTTTTAACACACCAACATGCGCACACTGCCATGCAAGTGGAATAATTCACAGCCAGAAAATGTGTCAAGGCAGATACGAGCCAACGATTAGCAGCCACAATTGGCAAGCGTGCTGTAATGCGCACGAAGCACCCTCCTCCCACCACTACACTTAATTTAGAAACAGTACAAGTGTTCCCATAAGATTCTCAAACCTATGTCGCAAAGATCAGCCTTGCGCCGAATTCACAAAAATCCCACTGCACATTCCAATTCTTGACGTGCAGTCGGCTGCTACTGGTGTTGCTAGTTGTGACTGCTGATGACAGATGCCGTAGCAATCAATTCATGGAGTGAGTTGTATGTTTTGCGATACTCTGTCTCTGACAAGCAAGCAGAGGTGACATAGGCGGGAACACAGGAAGCTTGCAGCCCCTCGCTGCCTGCAGACACCGAACAGCCACACTAGGAGGGCGGCCTAAGTCGTAGGCGAAATGTGCTCATTCGCTTGTGTGCGACGTCAAGCTCTAAATAAGGCTGTCACTAGCGTGAGCGTTGCGTGAGCGTCGTGTAAAGTCGGAAAAGTCGTCTGCGTGGGTGAGTGCCATGTTTGGGGAGCGTTTCGTAGTTTGCGCAGTGCAATGGAGACGCGGAAAGTTGTTGTGGGCCAGTCTTTTGCAGTTGGACGACAAGAGTGGTACACAGTAGTAAAGTGCGAGGCAGTGAGTTGGCATGAACAGTCGAGTGCACAATGGGTCTTCAGATGTGCTTGTTACCTCAGGTGCTGTGTGATTGTCGACATGGAGTGAAAACGGAGCAACTTGTGACTGTCCCTTCAATTTAAGACGTTAAAAACGGACGGAATTTGCAGTCGTAATACCAGAGCATCGAAACTACTTGGAACTCTTGCGTATGTGAACGTGTCCGCGCCTTTGTACTCTGGTCCCTTCACCCCTGCAAACCAACCAACCATCGTGTCCGTGCACATAAGAGTAGCAAAGAACGGAGAACAGCGCAGCTTGGTTGTGCTTGGGGGCGTAGCTCAGTTGGTAGAGCGTTCGCTTTGCATGTGAAAGGTCCCGGGTTCAAGCCCCGGCGCCTCCATGTTTTGTGGTAAGTGTTGGTCGCGGCGAGCCTAAAGGCACGCAAGATGTTGCAAAGCCAGCGTCACAGACTCGTATACTGACGTAAGGAGAGCAAGACGTAAATGTGAGGACCGGCTGTTGTCGAGGTGTCATCGAGTGCAAATCTGCCTTAGGTATAACGGCCTAACCTCAATGAAGTCTAGAGAGTGGACAACACGTTCGTCTACCCCAGAGCGTTGGCCGAACGCTATTTTCGCCGTCGTGCGTGCCACTTTGATTTTGGCCAACTACGATTCGATACAGAATGCAGGAAACCTGAAAGACACCCTCACGGACACATTGAGAGTAGTGTTTGTCAGCGGAATAATGGGAGTGCAAGGGTCTGTGTCATTGATATGGCTGTATGTAGCGCAGTTCGTCAGCAGGGGGCGTAGCTCAGATGGTAGAGCGCTCGCTTAGCATGCGAGAGGTACTGGGATCGATACCCAGCGCCTCCAGAATTTTTAACACACCAACATGCGCACACTGCCATGCAAGTGGAATAATTCACAGCCAGAAAATGTGTCAAGGCAGATACGAGCCAACGATTAGCAGCCACAATTGGCAAGCGTGCTGTAATGCGCACGAAGCACCCTCCTCCCACCACTACACTTAATTTAGAAACAGTACAAGTGTTCCCATAAGATTCTCAAACCTATGTCGCAAAGATCAGCCTTGCGCCGAATTCACAAAAATCCCACTGCACATTCCAATTCTTGACGTGCAGTCGGCTGCTACTGGTGTTGCTAGTTGTGACTGCTGATGACAGATGCCGTAGCAATCAATTCATGGAGTGAGTTGTATGTTTTGCGATACTCTGTCTCTGACAAGCAAGCAGAGGTGACATAGGCGGGAACACAGGAAGCTTGCAGCCCCTCGCTGCCTGCAGACACCGAACAGCCACACTAGGAGGGCGGCCTAAGTCGTAGGCGAAATGTGCTCATTCGCTTGTGTGCGACGTCAAGCTCTAAATAAGGCTGTCACTAGCGTGAGCGTTGCGTGAGCGTCGTGTAAAGTCGGAAAAGTCGTCTGCGTGGGTGAGTGCCATGTTTGGGGAGCGTTTCGTAGTTTGCGCAGTGCAATGGAGACGCGGAAAGTTGTTGTGGGCCAGTCTTTTGCAGTTGGACGACAAGAGTGGTACACAGTAGTAAAGTGCGAGGCAGTGAGTTGGCATGAACAGTCGAGTGCACAATGGGTCTTCAGATGTGCTTGTTACCTCAGGTGCTGTGTGATTGTCGACATGGAGTGAAAACGGAGCAACTTGTGACTGTCCCTTCAATTTAAGACGTTAAAAACGGACGGAATTTGCAGTCGTAATACCAGAGCATCGAAACTACTTGGAACTCTTGCGTATGTGAACGTGTCCGCGCCTTTGTACTCTGGTCCCTTCACCCCTGCAAACCAACCAACCATCGTGTCCGTGCACATAAGAGTAGCAAAGAACGGAGAACAGCGCAGCTTGGTTGTGCTTGGGGGCGTAGCTCAGTTGGTAGAGCGTTCGCTTTGCATGTGAAAGGTCCCGGGTTCAAGCCCCGGCGCCTCCATGTTTTGTGGTAAGTGTTGGTCGCGGCGAGCCTAAAGGCACGCAAGATGTTGCAAAGCCAGCGTCACAGACTCGTATACTGACGTAAGGAGAGCAAGACGTAAATGTGAGGACCGGCTGTTGTCGAGGTGTCATCGAGTGCAAATCTGCCTTAGGTATAACGGCCTAACCTCAATGAAGTCTAGAGAGTGGACAACACGTTCGTCTACCCCAGAGCGTTGGCCGAACGCTATTTTCGCCGTCGTGCGTGCCACTTTGATTTTGGCCAACTACGATTCGATACAGAATGCAGGAAACCTGAAAGACACCCTCACGGACACATTGAGAGTAGTGTTTGTCAGCGGAATAATGGGAGTGCAAGGGTCTGTGTCATTGATATGGCTGTATGTAGCGCAGTTCGTCAGCAGGGGGCGTAGCTCAGATGGTAGAGCGCTCGCTTAGCATGCGAGAGGTACTGGGATCGATACCCAGCGCCTCCAGAATTTTTAACACACCAACATGCGCACACTGCCATGCAAGTGGAATAATTCACAGCCAGAAAATGTGTCAAGGCAGATACGAGCCAACGATTAGCAGCCACAATTGGCAAGCGTGCTGTAATGCGCACGAAGCACCCTCCTCCCACCACTACACTTAATTTAGAAACAGTACAAGTGTTCCCATAAGATTCTCAAACCTATGTCGCAAAGATCAGCCTTGCGCCGAATTCACAAAAATCCCACTGCACATTCCAATTCTTGACGTGCAGTCGGCTGCTACTGGTGTTGCTAGTTGTGACTGCTGATGACAGATGCCGTAGCAATCAATTCATGGAGTGAGTTGTATGTTTTGCGATACTCTGTCTCTGACAAGCAAGCAGAGGTGACATAGGCGGGAACACAGGAAGCTTGCAGCCCCTCGCTGCCTGCAGACACCGAACAGCCACACTAGGAGGGCGGCCTAAGTCGTAGGCGAAATGTGCTCATTCGCTTGTGTGCGACGTCAAGCTCTAAATAAGGCTGTCACTAGCGTGAGCGTTGCGTGAGCGTCGTGTAAAGTCGGAAAAGTCGTCTGCGTGGGTGAGTGCCATGTTTGGGGAGCGTTTCGTAGTTTGCGCAGTGCAATGGAGACGCGGAAAGTTGTTGTGGGCCAGTCTTTTGCAGTTGGACGACAAGAGTGGTACACAGTAGTAAAGTGCGAGGCAGTGAGTTGGCATGAACAGTCGAGTGCACAATGGGTCTTCAGATGTGCTTGTTACCTCAGGTGCTGTGTGATTGTCGACATGGAGTGAAAACGGAGCAACTTGTGACTGTCCCTTCAATTTAAGACGTTAAAAACGGACGGAATTTGCAGTCGTAATACCAGAGCATCGAAACTACTTGGAACTCTTGCGTATGTGAACGTGTCCGCGCCTTTGTACTCTGGTCCCTTCACCCCTGCAAACCAACCAACCATCGTGTCCGTGCACATAAGAGTAGCAAAGAACGGAGAACAGCGCAGTTTGGTTGTGCTTGGGGGCGTAGCTCAGTTGGTAGAGCGTTCGCTTTGCATGTGAAAGGTCCCGGGTTCAAGCCCCGGCGCCTCCATGTTTTGTGGTAAGTGTTGGTCGCGGCGAGCCTAAAGGCACGCAAGATGTTGCAAAGCCAGCGTCACAGACTCGTATACTGACGTAAGGAGAGCAAGACGTAAATGTGAGGACCGGCTGTTGTCGAGGTGTCATCGAGTGCAAATCTGCCTTAGGTATAACGGCCTAACCTCAATGAAGTCTAGAGAGTGGACAACACGTTCGTCTACCCCAGAGCGTTGGCCGAACGCTATTTTCGCCGTCGTGCGTGCCACTTTGATTTTGGCCAACTACGATTCGATACAGAATGCAGGAAACCTGAAAGACACCCTCACGGACACATTGAGAGTAGTGTTTGTCAGCGGAATAATGGGAGTGCAAGGGTCTGTGTCATTGATATGGCTGTATGTAGCGCAGTTCGTCAGCAGGGGGCGTAGCTCAGATGGTAGAGCGCTCGCTTAGCATGCGAGAGGTACTGGGATCGATACCCAGCGCCTCCAGAATTTTTAACACACCAACATGCGCACACTGCCATGCAAGTGGAATAATTCACAGCCAGAAAATGTGTCAAGGCAGATACGAGCCAACGATTAGCAGCCACAATTGGCAAGCGTGCTGTAATGCGCACGAAGCACCCTCCTCCCACCACTACACTTAATTTAGAAACAGTACAAGTGTTCCCATAAGATTCTCAAACCTATGTCGCAAAGATCAGCCTTGCGCCGAATTCACAAAAATCCCACTGCACATTCCAATTCTTGACGTGCAGTCGGCTGCTACTGGTGTTGCTAGTTGTGACTGCTGATGACAGATGCCGTAGCAATCAATTCATGGAGTGAGTTGTATGTTTTGCGATACTCTGTCTCTGACAAGCAAGCAGAGGTGACATAGGCGGGAACACAGGAAGCTTGCAGCCCCTCGCTGCCTGCAGACACCGAACAGCCACACTAGGAGGGCGGCCTAAGTCGTAGGCGAAATGTGCTCATTCGCTTGTGTGCGACGTCAAGCTCTAAATAAGGCTGTCACTAGCGTGAGCGTTGCGTGAGCGTCGTGTAAAGTCGGAAAAGTCGTCTGCGTGGGTGAGTGCCATGTTTGGGGAGCGTTTCGTAGTTTGCGCAGTGCAATGGAGACGCGGAAAGTTGTTGTGGGCCAGTCTTTTGCAGTTGGACGACAAGAGTGGTACACAGTAGTAAAGTGCGAGGCAGTGAGTTGGCATGAACAGTCGAGTGCACAATGGGTCTTCAGATGTGCTTGTTACCTCAGGTGCTGTGTGATTGTCGACATGGAGTGAAAACGGAGCAACTTGTGACTGTCCCTTCAATTTAAGACGTTAAAAACGGACGGAATTTGCAGTCGTAATACCAGAGCATCGAAACTACTTGGAACTCTTGCGTATGTGAACGTGTCCGCGCCTTTGTACTCTGGTCCCTTCACCCCTGCAAACCAACCAACCATCGTGTCCGTGCACATAAGAGTAGCAAAGAACGGAGAACAGCGCAGCTTGGTTGTGCTTGGGGGCGTAGCTCAGTTGGTAGAGCGTTCGCTTTGCATGTGAAAGGTCCCGGGTTCAAGCCCCGGCGCCTCCATGTTTTGTGGTAAGTGTTGGTCGCGGCGAGCCTAAAGGCACGCAAGATGTTGCAAAGCCAGCGTCACAGACTCGTATACTGACGTAAGGAGAGCAAGACGTAAATGTGAGGACCGGCTGTTGTCGAGGTGTCATCGAGTGCAAATCTGCCTTAGGTATAACGGCCTAACCTCAATGAAGTCTAGAGAGTGGACAACACGTTCGTCTACCCCAGAGCGTTGGCCGAACGCTATTTTCGCCGTCGTGCGTGCCACTTTGATTTTGGCCAACTACGATTCGATACAGAATGCAGGAAACCTGAAAGACACCCTCACGGACACATTGAGAGTAGTGTTTGTCAGCGGAATAATGGGAGTGCAAGGGTCTGTGTCATTGATATGGCTGTATGTAGCGCAGTTCGTCAGCAGGGGGCGTAGCTCAGATGGTAGAGCGCTCGCTTAGCATGCGAGAGGTACTGGGATCGATACCCAGCGCCTCCAGAATTTTTAACACACCAACATGCGCACACTGCCATGCAAGTGGAATAATTCACAGCCAGAAAATGTGTCAAGGCAGATACGAGCCAACGATTAGCAGCCACAATTGGCAAGCGTGCTGTAATGCGCACGAAGCACCCTCCTCCCACCACTACACTTAATTTAGAAACAGTACAAGTGTTCCCATAAGATTCTCAAACCTATGTCGCAAAGATCAGCCTTGCGCCGAATTCACAAAAATCCCACTGCACATTCCAATTCTTGACGTGCAGTCGGCTGCTACTGGTGTTGCTAGTTGTGACTGCTGATGACAGATGCCGTAGCAATCAATTCATGGAGTGAGTTGTATGTTTTGCGATACTCTGTCTCTGACAAGCAAGCAGAGGTGACATAGGCGGGAACACAGGAAGCTTGCAGCCCCTCGCTGCCTGCAGACACCGAACAGCCACACTAGGAGGGCGGCCTAAGTCGTAGGCGAAATGTGCTCATTCGCTTGTGTGCGACGTCAAGCTCTAAATAAGGCTGTCACTAGCGTGAGCGTTGCGTGAGCGTCGTGTAAAGTCGGAAAAGTCGTCTGCGTGGGTGAGTGCCATGTTTGGGGAGCGTTTCGTAGTTTGCGCAGTGCAATGGAGACGCGGAAAGTTGTTGTGGGCCAGTCTTTTGCAGTTGGACGACAAGAGTGGTACACAGTAGTAAAGTGCGAGGCAGTGAGTTGGCATGAACAGTCGAGTGCACAATGGGTCTTCAGATGTGCTTGTTACCTCAGGTGCTGTGTGATTGTCGACATGGAGTGAAAACGGAGCAACTTGTGACTGTCCCTTCAATTTAAGACGTTAAAAACGGACGGAATTTGCAGTCGTAATACCAGAGCATCGAAACTACTTGGAACTCTTGCGTATGTGAACGTGTCCGCGCCTTTGTACTCTGGTCCCTTCACCCCTGCAAACCAACCAACCATCGTGTCCGTGCACATAAGAGTAGCAAAGAACGGAGAACAGCGCAGCTTGGTTGTGCTTGGGGGCGTAGCTCAGTTGGTAGAGCGTTCGCTTTGCATGTGAAAGGTCCCGGGTTCAAGCCCCGGCGCCTCCATGTTTTGTGGTAAGTGTTGGTCGCGGCGAGCCTAAAGGCACGCAAGATGTTGCAAAGCCAGCGTCACAGACTCGTATACTGACGTAAGGAGAGCAAGACGTAAATGTGAGGACCGGCTGTTGTCGAGGTGTCATCGAGTGCAAATCTGCCTTAGGTATAACGGCCTAACCTCAATGAAGTCTAGAGAGTGGACAACACGTTCGTCTACCCCAGAGCGTTGGCCGAACGCTATTTTCGCCGTCGTGCGTGCCACTTTGATTTTGGCCAACTACGATTCGATACAGAATGCAGGAAACCTGAAAGACACCCTCACGGACACATTGAGAGTAGTGTTTGTCAGCGGAATAATGGGAGTGCAAGGGTCTGTGTCATTGATATGGCTGTATGTAGCGCAGTTCGTCAGCAGGGGGCGTAGCTCAGATGGTAGAGCGCTCGCTTAGCATGCGAGAGGTACTGGGATCGATACCCAGCGCCTCCAGAATTTTTAACACACCAACATGCGCACACTGCCATGCAAGTGGAATAATTCACAGCCAGAAAATGTGTCAAGGCAGATACGAGCCAACGATTAGCAGCCACAATTGGCAAGCGTGCTGTAATGCGCACGAAGCACCCTCCTCCCACCACTACACTTAATTTAGAAACAGTACAAGTGTTCCCATAAGATTCTCAAACCTATGTCGCAAAGATCAGCCTTGCGCCGAATTCACAAAAATCCCACTGCACATTCCAATTCTTGACGTGCAGTCGGCTGCTACTGGTGTTGCTAGTTGTGACTGCTGATGACAGATGCCGTAGCAATCAATTCATGGAGTGAGTTGTATGTTTTGCGATACTCTGTCTCTGACAAGCAAGCAGAGGTGACATAGGCGGGAACACAGGAAGCTTGCAGCCCCTCGCTGCCTGCAGACACCGAACAGCCACACTAGGAGGGCGGCCTAAGTCGTAGGCGAAATGTGCTCATTCGCTTGTGTGCGACGTCAAGCTCTAAATAAGGCTGTCACTAGCGTGAGCGTTGCGTGAGCGTCGTGTAAAGTCGGAAAAGTCGTCTGCGTGGGTGAGTGCCATGTTTGGGGAGCGTTTCGTAGTTTGCGCAGTGCAATGGAGACGCGGAAAGTTGTTGTGGGCCAGTCTTTTGCAGTTGGACGACAAGAGTGGTACACAGTAGTAAAGTGCGAGGCAGTGAGTTGGCATGAACAGTCGAGTGCACAATGGGTCTTCAGATGTGCTTGTTACCTCAGGTGCTGTGTGATTGTCGACATGGAGTGAAAACGGAGCAACTTGTGACTGTCCCTTCAATTTAAGACGTTAAAAACGGACGGAATTTGCAGTCGTAATACCAGAGCATCGAAACTACTTGGAACTCTTGCGTATGTGAACGTGTCCGCGCCTTTGTACTCTGGTCCCTTCACCCCTGCAAACCAACCAACCATCGTGTCCGTGCACATAAGAGTAGCAAAGAACGGAGAACAGCGCAGCTTGGTTGTGCTTGGGGGCGTAGCTCAGTTGGTAGAGCGTTCGCTTTGCATGTGAAAGGTCCCGGGTTCAAGCCCCGGCGCCTCCATGTTTTGTGGTAAGTGTTGGTCGCGGCGAGCCTAAAGGCACGCAAGATGTTGCAAAGCCAGCGTCACAGACTCGTATACTGACGTAAGGAGAGCAAGACGTAAATGTGAGGACCGGCTGTTGTCGAGGTGTCATCGAGTGCAAATCTGCCTTAGGTATAACGGCCTAACCTCAATGAAGTCTAGAGAGTGGACAACACGTTCGTCTACCCCAGAGCGTTGGCCGAACGCTATTTTCGCCGTCGTGCGTGCCACTTTGATTTTGGCCAACTACGATTCGATACAGAATGCAGGAAACCTGAAAGACACCCTCACGGACACATTGAGAGTAGTGTTTGTCAGCGGAATAATGGGAGTGCAAGGGTCTGTGTCATTGATATGGCTGTATGTAGCGCAGTTCGTCAGCAGGGGGCGTAGCTCAGATGGTAGAGCGCTCGCTTAGCATGCGAGAGGTACTGGGATCGATACCCAGCGCCTCCAGAATTTTTAACACACCAACATGCGCACACTGCCATGCAAGTGGAATAATTCACAGCCAGAAAATGTGTCAAGGCAGATACGAGCCAACGATTAGCAGCCACAATTGGCAAGCGTGCTGTAATGCGCACGAAGCACCCTCCTCCCACCACTACACTTAATTTAGAAACAGTACAAGTGTTCCCATAAGATTCTCAAACCTATGTCGCAAAGATCAGCCTTGCGCCGAATTCACAAAAATCCCACTGCACATTCCAATTCTTGACGTGCAGTCGGCTGCTACTGGTGTTGCTAGTTGTGACTGCTGATGACAGATGCCGTAGCAATCAATTCATGGAGTGAGTTGTATGTTTTGCGATACTCTGTCTCTGACAAGCAAGCAGAGGTGACATAGGCGGGAACACAGGAAGCTTGCAGCCCCTCGCTGCCTGCAGACACCGAACAGCCACACTAGGAGGGCGGCCTAAGTCGTAGGCGAAATGTGCTCATTCGCTTGTGTGCGACGTCAAGCTCTAAATAAGGCTGTCACTAGCGTGAGCGTTGCGTGAGCGTCGTGTAAAGTCGGAAAAGTCGTCTGCGTGGGTGAGTGCCATGTTTGGGGAGCGTTTCGTAGTTTGCGCAGTGCAATGGAGACGCGGAAAGTTGTTGTGGGCCAGTCTTTTGCAGTTGGACGACAAGAGTGGTACACAGTAGTAAAGTGCGAGGCAGTGAGTTGGCATGAACAGTCGAGTGCACAATGGGTCTTCAGATGTGCTTGTTACCTCAGGTGCTGTGTGATTGTCGACATGGAGTGAAAACGGAGCAACTTGTGACTGTCCCTTCAATTTAAGACGTTAAAAACGGACGGAATTTGCAGTCGTAATACCAGAGCATCGAAACTACTTGGAACTCTTGCGTATGTGAACGTGTCCGCGCCTTTGTACTCTGGTCCCTTCACCCCTGCAAACCAACCAACCATCGTGTCCGTGCACATAAGAGTAGCAAAGAACGGAGAACAGCGCAGCTTGGTTGTGCTTGGGGGCGTAGCTCAGTTGGTAGAGCGTTCGCTTTGCATGTGAAAGGTCCCGGGTTCAAGCCCCAGCGCCTCCATGTTTTGTGGTAAGTGTTGGTCGCGGCGAGCCTAAAGGCACGCAAGATGTTGCAAAGCCAGCGTCACAGACTCGTATACTGACGTAAGGAGAGCAAGACGTAAATGTGAGGACCGGCTGTTGTCGAGGTGTCATCGAGTGCAAATCTGCCTTAGGTATAACGGCCTAACCTCAATGAAGTCTAGAGAGTGGACAACACGTTCGTCTACCCCAGAGCGTTGGCCGAACGCTATTTTCGCCGTCGTGCGTGCCACTTTGATTTTGGCCAACTACGATTCGATACAGAATGCAGGAAACCTGAAAGACACCCTCACGGACACATTGAGAGTAGTGTTTGTCAGCGGAATAATGGGAGTGCAAGGGTCTGTGTCATTGATATGGCTGTATGTAGCGCAGTTCGTCAGCAGGGGGCGTAGCTCAGATGGTAGAGCGCTCGCTTAGCATGCGAGAGGTACTGGGATCGATACCCAGCGCCTCCAGAATTTTTAACACACCAACATGCGCACACTGCCATGCAAGTGGAATAATTCACAGCCAGAAAATGTGTCAAGGCAGATACGAGCCAACGATTAGCAGCCACAATTGGCAAGCGTGCTGTAATGCGCACGAAGCACCCTCCTCCCACCACTACACTTAATTTAGAAACAGTACAAGTGTTCCCATAAGATTCTCAAACCTATGTCGCAAAGATCAGCCTTGCGCCGAATTCACAAAAATCCCACTGCACATTCCAATTCTTGACGTGCAGTCGGCTGCTACTGGTGTTGCTAGTTGTGACTGCTGATGACAGATGCCGTAGCAATCAATTCATGGAGTGAGTTGTATGTTTTGCGATACTCTGTCTCTGACAAGCAAGCAGAGGTGACATAGGCGGGAACACAGGAAGCTTGCAGCCCCTCGCTGCCTGCAGACACCGAACAGCCACACTAGGAGGGCGGCCTAAGTCGTAGGCGAAATGTGCTCATTCGCTTGTGTGCGACGTCAAGCTCTAAATAAGGCTGTCACTAGCGTGAGCGTTGCGTGAGCGTCGTGTAAAGTCGGAAAAGTCGTCTGCGTGGGTGAGTGCCATGTTTGGGGAGCGTTTCGTAGTTTGCGCAGTGCAATGGAGACGCGGAAAGTTGTTGTGGGCCAGTCTTTTGCAGTTGGACGACAAGAGTGGTACACAGTAGTAAAGTGCGAGGCAGTGAGTTGGCATGAACAGTCGAGTGCACAATGGGTCTTCAGATGTGCTTGTTACCTCAGGTGCTGTGTGATTGTCGACATGGAGTGAAAACGGAGCAACTTGTGACTGTCCCTTCAATTTAAGACGTTAAAAACGGACGGAATTTGCAGTCGTAATACCAGAGCATCGAAACTACTTGGAACTCTTGCGTATGTGAACGTGTCCGCGCCTTTGTACTCTGGTCCCTTCACCCCTGCAAACCAACCAACCATCGTGTCCGTGCACATAAGAGTAGCAAAGAACGGAGAACAGCGCAGCTTGGTTGTGCTTGGGGGCGTAGCTCAGTTGGTAGAGCGTTCGCTTTGCATGTGAAAGGTCCCGGGTTCAAGCCCCGGCGCCTCCATGTTTTGTGGTAAGTGTTGGTCGCGGCGAGCCTAAAGGCACGCAAGATGTTGCAAAGCCAGCGTCACAGACTCGTATACTGACGTAAGGAGAGCAAGACGTAAATGTGAGGACCGGCTGTTGTCGAGGTGTCATCGAGTGCAAATCTGCCTTAGGTATAACGGCCTAACCTCAATGAAGTCTAGAGAGTGGACAACACGTTCGTCTACCCCAGAGCGTTGGCCGAACGCTATTTTCGCCGTCGTGCGTGCCACTTTGATTTTGGCCAACTACGATTCGATACAGAATGCAGGAAACCTGAAAGACACCCTCACGGACACATTGAGAGTAGTGTTTGTCAGCGGAATAATGGGAGTGCAAGGGTCTGTGTCATTGATATGGCTGTATGTAGCGCAGTTCGTCAGCAGGGGGCGTAGCTCAGATGGTAGAGCGCTCGCTTAGCATGCGAGAGGTACTGGGATCGATACCCAGCGCCTCCAGAATTTTTAACACACCAACATGCGCACACTGCCATGCAAGTGGAATAATTCACAGCCAGAAAATGTGTCAAGGCAGATACGAGCCAACGATTAGCAGCCACAATTGGCAAGCGTGCTGTAATGCGCACGAAGCACCCTCCTCCCACCACTACACTTAATTTAGAAACAGTACAAGTGTTCCCATAAGATTCTCAAACCTATGTCGCAAAGATCAGCCTTGCGCCGAATTCACAAAAATCCCACTGCACATTCCAATTCTTGACGTGCAGTCGGCTGCTACTGGTGTTGCTAGTTGTGACTGCTGATGACAGATGCCGTAGCAATCAATTCATGGAGTGAGTTGTATGTTTTGCGATACTCTGTCTCTGACAAGCAAGCAGAGGTGACATAGGCGGGAACACAGGAAGCTTGCAGCCCCTCGCTGCCTGCAGACACCGAACAGCCACACTAGGAGGGCGGCCTAAGTCGTAGGCGAAATGTGCTCATTCGCTTGTGTGCGACGTCAAGCTCTAAATAAGGCTGTCACTAGCGTGAGCGTTGCGTGAGCGTCGTGTAAAGTCGGAAAAGTCGTCTGCGTGGGTGAGTGCCATGTTTGGGGAGCGTTTCGTAGTTTGCGCAGTGCAATGGAGACGCGGAAAGTTGTTGTGGGCCAGTCTTTTGCAGTTGGACGACAAGAGTGGTACACAGTAGTAAAGTGCGAGGCAGTGAGTTGGCATGAACAGTCGAGTGCACAATGGGTCTTCAGATGTGCTTGTTACCTCAGGTGCTGTGTGATTGTCGACATGGAGTGAAAACGGAGCAACTTGTGACTGTCCCTTCAATTTAAGACGTTAAAAACGGACGGAATTTGCAGTCGTAATACCAGAGCATCGAAACTACTTGGAACTCTTGCGTATGTGAACGTGTCCGCGCCTTTGTACTCTGGTCCCTTCACCCCTGCAAACCAACCAACCATCGTGTCCGTGCACATAAGAGTAGCAAAGAACGGAGAACAGCGCAGCTTGGTTGTGCTTGGGGGCGTAGCTCAGTTGGTAGAGCGTTCGCTTTGCATGTGAAAGGTCCCGGGTTCAAGCCCCGGCGCCTCCATGTTTTGTGGTAAGTGTTGGTCGCGGCGAGCCTAAAGGCACGCAAGATGTTGCAAAGCCAGCGTCACAGACTCGTATACTGACGTAAGGAGAGCAAGACGTAAATGTGAGGACCGGCTGTTGTCGAGGTGTCATCGAGTGCAAATCTGCCTTAGGTATAACGGCCTAACCTCAATGAAGTCTAGAGAGTGGACAACACGTTCGTCTACCCCAGAGCGTTGGCCGAACGCTATTTTCGCCGTCGTGCGTGCCACTTTGATTTTGGCCAACTACGATTCGATACAGAATGCAGGAAACCTGAAAGACACCCTCACGGACACATTGAGAGTAGTGTTTGTCAGCGGAATAATGGGAGTGCAAGGGTCTGTGTCATTGATATGGCTGTATGTAGCGCAGTTCGTCAGCAGGGGGCGTAGCTCAGATGGTAGAGCGCTCGCTTAGCATGCGAGAGGTACTGGGATCGATACCCAGCGCCTCCAGAATTTTTAACACACCAACATGCGCACACTGCCATGCAAGTGGAATAATTCACAGCCAGAAAATGTGTCAAGGCAGATACGAGCCAACGATTAGCAGCCACAATTGGCAAGCGTGCTGTAATGCGCACGAAGCACCCTCCTCCCACCACTACACTTAATTTAGAAACAGTACAAGTGTTCCCATAAGATTCTCAAACCTATGTCGCAAAGATCAGCCTTGCGCCGAATTCACAAAAATCCCACTGCACATTCCAATTCTTGACGTGCAGTCGGCTGCTACTGGTGTTGCTAGTTGTGACTGCTGATGACAGATGCCGTAGCAATCAATTCATGGAGTGAGTTGTATGTTTTGCGATACTCTGTCTCTGACAAGCAAGCAGAGGTGACATAGGCGGGAACACAGGAAGCTTGCAGCCCCTCGCTGCCTGCAGACACCGAACAGCCACACTAGGAGGGCGGCCTAAGTCGTAGGCGAAATGTGCTCATTCGCTTGTGTGCGACGTCAAGCTCTAAATAAGGCTGTCACTAGCGTGAGCGTTGCGTGAGCGTCGTGTAAAGTCGGAAAAGTCGTCTGCGTGGGTGAGTGCCATGTTTGGGGAGCGTTTCGTAGTTTGCGCAGTGCAATGGAGACGCGGAAAGTTGTTGTGGGCCAGTCTTTTGCAGTTGGACGACAAGAGTGGTACACAGTAGTAAAGTGCGAGGCAGTGAGTTGGCATGAACAGTCGAGTGCACAATGGGTCTTCAGATGTGCTTGTTACCTCAGGTGCTGTGTGATTGTCGACATGGAGTGAAAACGGAGCAACTTGTGACTGTCCCTTCAATTTAAGACGTTAAAAACGGACGGAATTTGCAGTCGTAATACCAGAGCATCGAAACTACTTGGAACTCTTGCGTATGTGAACGTGTCCGCGCCTTTGTACTCTGGTCCCTTCACCCCTGCAAACCAACCAACCATCGTGTCCGTGCACATAAGAGTAGCAAAGAACGGAGAACAGCGCAGCTTGGTTGTGCTTGGGGGCGTAGCTCAGTTGGTAGAGCGTTCGCTTTGCATGTGAAAGGTCCCGGGTTCAAGCCCCGGCGCCTCCATGTTTTGTGGTAAGTGTTGGTCGCGGCGAGCCTAAAGGCACGCAAGATGTTGCAAAGCCAGCGTCACAGACTCGTATACTGACGTAAGGAGAGCAAGACGTAAATGTGAGGACCGGCTGTTGTCGAGGTGTCATCGAGTGCAAATCTGCCTTAGGTATAACGGCCTAACCTCAATGAAGTCTAGAGAGTGGACAACACGTTCGTCTACCCCAGAGCGTTGGCCGAACGCTATTTTCGCCGTCGTGCGTGCCACTTTGATTTTGGCCAACTACGATTCGATACAGAATGCAGGAAACCTGAAAAACACCCTCACGGACACATTGAGAGTAGTGTTTGTCAGCGGAATAATGGGAGTGCAAGGGTCTGTGTCATTGATATGGCTGTATGTAGCGCAGTTCGTCAGCAGGGGGCGTAGCTCAGATGGTAGAGCGCTCGCTTAGCATGCGAGAGGTACTGGGATCGATACCCAGCGCCTCCAGAATTTTTAACACACCAACATGCGCACACTGCCATGCAAGTGGAATAATTCACAGCCAGAAAATGTGTCAAGGCAGATACGAGCCAACGATTAGCAGCCACAATTGGCAAGCGTGCTGTAATGCGCACGAAGCACCCTCCTCCCACCACTACACTTAATTTAGAAACAGTACAAGTGTTCCCATAAGATTCTCAAACCTATGTCGCAAAGATCAGCCTTGCGCCGAATTCACAAAAATCCCACTGCACATTCCAATTCTTGACGTGCAGTCGGCTGCTACTGGTGTTGCTAGTTGTGACTGCTGATGACAGATGCCGTAGCAATCAATTCATGGAGTGAGTTGTATGTTTTGCGATACTCTGTCTCTGACAAGCAAGCAGAGGTGACATAGGCGGGAACACAGGAAGCTTGCAGCCCCTCGCTGCCTGCAGACACCGAACAGCCACACTAGGAGGGCGGCCTAAGTCGTAGGCGAAATGTGCTCATTCGCTTGTGTGCGACGTCAAGCTCTAAATAAGGCTGTCACTAGCGTGAGCGTTGCGTGAGCGTCGTGTAAAGTCGGAAAAGTCGTCTGCGTGGGTGAGTGCCATGTTTGGGGAGCGTTTCGTAGTTTGCGCAGTGCAATGGAGACGCGGAAAGTTGTTGTGGGCCAGTCTTTTGCAGTTGGACGACAAGAGTGGTACACAGTAGTAAAGTGCGAGGCAGTGAGTTGGCATGAACAGTCGAGTGCACAATGGGTCTTCAGATGTGCTTGTTACCTCAGGTGCTGTGTGATTGTCGACATGGAGTGAAAACGGAGCAACTTGTGACTGTCCCTTCAATTTAAGACGTTAAAAACGGACGGAATTTGCAGTCGTAATACCAGAGCATCGAAACTACTTGGAACTCTTGCGTATGTGAACGTGTCCGCGCCTTTGTACTCTGGTCCCTTCACCCCTGCAAACCAACCAACCATCGTGTCCGTGCACATAAGAGTAGCAAAGAACGGAGAACAGCGCAGCTTGGTTGTGCTTGGGGGCGTAGCTCAGTTGGTAGAGCGTTCGCTTTGCATGTGAAAGGTCCCGGGTTCAAGCCCCGGCGCCTCCATGTTTTGTGGTAAGTGTTGGTCGCGGCGAGCCTAAAGGCACGCAAGATGTTGCAAAGCCAGCGTCACAGACTCGTATACTGACGTAAGGAGAGCAAGACGTAAATGTGAGGACCGGCTGTTGTCGAGGTGTCATCGAGTGCAAATCTGCCTTAGGTATAACGGCCTAACCTCAATGAAGTCTAGAGAGTGGACAACACGTTCGTCTACCCCAGAGCGTTGGCCGAACGCTATTTTCGCCGTCGTGCGTGCCACTTTGATTTTGGCCAACTACGATTCGATACAGAATGCAGGAAACCTGAAAGACACCCTCACGGACACATTGAGAGTAGTGTTTGTCAGCGGAATAATGGGAGTGCAAGGGTCTGTGTCATTGATATGGCTGTATGTAGCGCAGTTCGTCAGCAGGGGGCGTAGCTCAGATGGTAGAGCGCTCGCTTAGCATGCGAGAGGTACTGGGATCGATACCCAGCGCCTCCAGAATTTTTAACACACCAACATGCGCACACTGCCATGCAAGTGGAATAATTCACAGCCAGAAAATGTGTCAAGGCAGATACGAGCCAACGATTAGCAGCCACAATTGGCAAGCGTGCTGTAATGCGCACGAAGCACCCTCCTCCCACCACTACACTTAATTTAGAAACAGTACAAGTGTTCCCATAAGATTCTCAAACCTATGTCGCAAAGATCAGCCTTGCGCCGAATTCACAAAAATCCCACTGCACATTCCAATTCTTGACGTGCAGTCGGCTGCTACTGGTGTTGCTAGTTGTGACTGCTGATGACAGATGCCGTAGCAATCAATTCATGGAGTGAGTTGTATGTTTTGCGATACTCTGTCTCTGACAAGCAAGCAGAGGTGACATAGGCGGGAACACAGGAAGCTTGCAGCCCCTCGCTGCCTGCAGACACCGAACAGCCACACTAGGAGGGCGGCCTAAGTCGTAGGCGAAATGTGCTCATTCGCTTGTGTGCGACGTCAAGCTCTAAATAAGGCTGTCACTAGCGTGAGCGTTGCGTGAGCGTCGTGTAAAGTCGGAAAAGTCGTCTGCGTGGGTGAGTGCCATGTTTGGGGAGCGTTTCGTAGTTTGCGCAGTGCAATGGAGACGCGGAAAGTTGTTGTGGGCCAGTCTTTTGCAGTTGGACGACAAGAGTGGTACACAGTAGTAAAGTGCGAGGCAGTGAGTTGGCATGAACAGTCGAGTGCACAATGGGTCTTCAGATGTGCTTGTTACCTCAGGTGCTGTGTGATTGTCGACATGGAGTGAAAACGGAGCAACTTGTGACTGTCCCTTCAATTTAAGACGTTAAAAACGGACGGAATTTGCAGTCGTAATACCAGAGCATCGAAACTACTTGGAACTCTTGCGTATGTGAACGTGTCCGCGCCTTTGTACTCTGGTCCCTTCACCCCTGCAAACCAACCAACCATCGTGTCCGTGCACATAAGAGTAGCAAAGAACGGAGAACAGCGCAGCTTGGTTGTGCTTGGGGGCGTAGCTCAGTTGGTAGAGCGTTCGCTTTGCATGTGAAAGGTCCCGGGTTCAAGCCCCGGCGCCTCCATGTTTTGTGGTAAGTGTTGGTCGCGGCGAGCCTAAAGGCACGCAAGATGTTGCAAAGCCAGCGTCACAGACTCGTATACTGACGTAAGGAGAGCAAGACGTAAATGTGAGGACCGGCTGTTGTCGAGGTGTCATCGAGTGCAAATCTGCCTTAGGTATAACGGCCTAACCTCAATGAAGTCTAGAGAGTGGACAACACGTTCGTCTACCCCAGAGCGTTGGCCGAACGCTATTTTCGCCGTCGTGCGTGCCACTTTGATTTTGGCCAACTACGATTCGATACAGAATGCAGGAAACCTGAAAAACACCCTCACGGACACATTGAGAGTAGTGTTTGTCAGCGGAATAATGGGAGTGCAAGGGTCTGTGTCATTGATATGGCTGTATGTAGCGCAGTTCGTCAGCAGGGGGCGTAGCTCAGATGGTAGAGCGCTCGCTTAGCATGCGAGAGGTACTGGGATCGATACCCAGCGCCTCCAGAATTTTTAACACACCAACATGCGCACACTGCCATGCAAGTGGAATAATTCACAGCCAGAAAATGTGTCAAGGCAGATACGAGCCAACGATTAGCAGCCACAATTGGCAAGCGTGCTGTAATGCGCACGAAGCACCCTCCTCCCACCACTACACTTAATTTAGAAACAGTACAAGTGTTCCCATAAGATTCTCAAACCTATGTCGCAAAGATCAGCCTTGCGCCGAATTCACAAAAATCCCACTGCACATTCCAATTCTTGACGTGCAGTCGGCTGCTACTGGTGTTGCTAGTTGTGACTGCTGATGACAGATGCCGTAGCAATCAATTCATGGAGTGAGTTGTATGTTTTGCGATACTCTGTCTCTGACAAGCAAGCAGAGGTGACATAGGCGGGAACACAGGAAGCTTGCAGCCCCTCGCTGCCTGCAGACACCGAACAGCCACACTAGGAGGGCGGCCTAAGTCGTAGGCGAAATGTGCTCATTCGCTTGTGTGCGACGTCAAGCTCTAAATAAGGCTGTCACTAGCGTGAGCGTTGCGTGAGCGTCGTGTAAAGTCGGAAAAGTCGTCTGCGTGGGTGAGTGCCATGTTTGGGGAGCGTTTCGTAGTTTGCGCAGTGCAATGGAGACGCGGAAAGTTGTTGTGGGCCAGTCTTTTGCAGTTGGACGACAAGAGTGGTACACAGTAGTAAAGTGCGAGGCAGTGAGTTGGCATGAACAGTCGAGTGCACAATGGGTCTTCAGATGTGCTTGTTACCTCAGGTGCTGTGTGATTGTCGACATGGAGTGAAAACGGAGCAACTTGTGACTGTCCCTTCAATTTAAGACGTTAAAAACGGACGGAATTTGCAGTCGTAATACCAGAGCATCGAAACTACTTGGAACTCTTGCGTATGTGAACGTGTCCGCGCCTTTGTACTCTGGTCCCTTCACCCCTGCAAACCAACCAACCATCGTGTCCGTGCACATAAGAGTAGCAAAGAACGGAGAACAGCGCAGCTTGGTTGTGCTTGGGGGCGTAGCTCAGTTGGTAGAGCGTTCGCTTTGCATGTGAAAGGTCCCGGGTTCAAGCCCCGGCGCCTCCATGTTTTGTGGTAAGTGTTGGTCGCGGCGAGCCTAAAGGCACGCAAGATGTTGCAAAGCCAGCGTCACAGACTCGTATACTGACGTAAGGAGAGCAAGACGTAAATGTGAGGACCGGCTGTTGTCGAGGTGTCATCGAGTGCAAATCTGCCTTAGGTATAACGGCCTAACCTCAATGAAGTCTAGAGAGTGGACAACACGTTCGTCTACCCCAGAGCGTTGGCCGAACGCTATTTTCGCCGTCGTGCGTGCCACTTTGATTTTGGCCAACTACGATTCGATACAGAATGCAGGAAACCTGAAAAACACCCTCACGGACACATTGAGAGTAGTGTTTGTCAGCGGAATAATGGGAGTGCAAGGGTCTGTGTCATTGATATGGCTGTATGTAGCGCAGTTCGTCAGCAGGGGGCGTAGCTCAGATGGTAGAGCGCTCGCTTAGCATGCGAGAGGTACTGGGATCGATACCCAGCGCCTCCAGAATTTTTAACACACCAACATGCGCACACTGCCATGCAAGTGGAATAATTCACAGCCAGAAAATGTGTCAAGGCAGATACGAGCCAACGATTAGCAGCCACAATTGGCAAGCGTGCTGTAATGCGCACGAAGCACCCTCCTCCCACCACTACACTTAATTTAGAAACAGTACAAGTGTTCCCATAAGATTCTCAAACCTATGTCGCAAAGATCAGCCTTGCGCCGAATTCACAAAAATCCCACTGCACATTCCAATTCTTGACGTGCAGTCGGCTGCTACTGGTGTTGCTAGTTGTGACTGCTGATGACAGATGCCGTAGCAATCAATTCATGGAGTGAGTTGTATGTTTTGCGATACTCTGTCTCTGACAAGCAAGCAGAGGTGACATAGGCGGGAACACAGGAAGCTTGCAGCCCCTCGCTGCCTGCAGACACCGAACAGCCACACTAGGAGGGCGGCCTAAGTCGTAGGCGAAATGTGCTCATTCGCTTGTGTGCGACGTCAAGCTCTAAATAAGGCTGTCACTAGCGTGAGCGTTGCGTGAGCGTCGTGTAAAGTCGGAAAAGTCGTCTGCGTGGGTGAGTGCCATGTTTGGGGAGCGTTTCGTAGTTTGCGCAGTGCAATGGAGACGCGGAAAGTTGTTGTGGGCCAGTCTTTTGCAGTTGGACGACAAGAGTGGTACACAGTAGTAAAGTGCGAGGCAGTGAGTTGGCATGAACAGTCGAGTGCACAATGGGTCTTCAGATGTGCTTGTTACCTCAGGTGCTGTGTGATTGTCGACATGGAGTGAAAACGGAGCAACTTGTGACTGTCCCTTCAATTTAAGACGTTAAAAACGGACGGAATTTGCAGTCGTAATACCAGAGCATCGAAACTACTTGGAACTCTTGCGTATGTGAACGTGTCCGCGCCTTTGTACTCCGGTCCCTTCACCCCTGCAAACCAACCAACCATCGTGTCCGTGCACATAAGAGTAGCAAAGAACGGAGAACAGCGCAGCTTGGTTGTGCTTGGGGGCGTAGCTCAGTTGGTAGAGCGTTCGCTTTGCATGTGAAAGGTCCCGGGTTCAAGCCCCGGCGCCTCCATGTTTTGTGGTAAGTGTTGGTCGCGGCGAGCCTAAAGGCACGCAAGATGTTGCAAAGCCAGCGTCACAGACTCGTATACTGACGTAAGGAGAGCAAGACGTAAATGTGAGGACCGGCTGTTGTCGAGGTGTCATCGAGTGCAAATCTGCCTTAGGTATAACGGCCTAACCTCAATGAAGTCTAGAGAGTGGACAACACGTTCGTCTACCCCAGAGCGTTGGCCGAACGCTATTTTCGACGTCGTGCGTGCCACTTTGATTTTGGCCAACTACGATTCGATACAGAATGCAGGAAACCTGAAAAACACCCTCACGGACACATTGAGAGTAGTGTTTGTCAGCGGAATAATGGGAGTGCAAGGGTCTGTGTCATTGATATGGCTGTATGTAGCGCAGTTCGTCAGCAGGGGGCGTAGCTCAGATGGTAGAGCGCTCGCTTAGCATGCGAGAGGTACTGGGATCGATACCCAGTGCCTCCAGAATTTTTAACACACCAACATGCGCACACTGCCATGCAAGTGGAATAATTCACAGCCAGAAAATGTGTCAAGGCAGATACGAGCCAACGATTAGCAGCCACAATTGGCAAGCGTGCTGTAATGCGCACGAAGCACCCTCCTCCCACCACTACACTTAATTTAGAAACAGTACAAGTGTTCCCATAAGATTCTCAAACCTATGTCGCAAAGATCAGCCTTGCGCCGAATTCACAAAAATCCCACTGCACATTCCAATTCTTGACGTGCAGTCGGCTGCTACTGGTGTTGCTAGTTGTGACTGCTGATGACAGATGCCGTAGCAATCAATTCATGGAGTGAGTTGTATGTTTTGCGATACTCTGTCTCTGACAAGCAAGCAGAGGTGACATAGGCGCGAACACAGGAAGCTTGCAGCCCCTCGCTGCCTGCAGACACCGAACAGCCACACTAGGAGGGCGGCCTAAGTCGTAGGCGAAATGTGCTCATTCGCTTGTGTGCGACGTCAAGCTCTAAATAAGGCTGTCACTAGCGTGAGCGTCGTGTAAAGTCGGAAAAGTCGTCTGCGTGGGTGAGTGCCATGTTTGGGGAGCGTTTCGTAGTTTGCGCAGTGCAATGGAGACGCGGAAAGTTGTTGTGGGCCAGTCTTTTGCAGTTGGACGACAAGAGTGGTACACAGTAGTAAAGTGCGAGGCAGTGAGTTGGCATGAACAGTCGAGTGCACAATGGGTCTTCAGATGTGCTTGTTACCTCAGGTGCTGTGTGATTGTCGACATGGAGTGAAAACGGAGCAACTTGTGACTGTCCCTTCAATTTAAGACGTTAAAAACGGACGGAATTTGCAGTCGTAATACCAGAGCATCGAAACTACTTGGAACTCTTGCGTATGTGAACGTGTCCGCGCCTTTGTACTCTGGTCCCTTCACCCCTGCAAACCATCCAACCATCGTGTCCGTGCACATAAGAGTAGCAAAGAACGGAGAACAGCGCAGCTTGGTTGTGCTTGGGGGCGTAGCTCAGTTGGTAGAGCGTTCGCTTTGCATGTGAAAGGTCCCGGGTTCAAGCCCCGGCGCCTCCATGTTTTGTGGTAAGTGTTGGTCGCGGCGAGCCTAAAGGCACGCAAGATGTTGCAAAGCCAGCGTCACAGACTCGTATACTGACGTAAGGAGAGCAAGACGTAAATGTGAGGACCGGCTGTTGTCGAGGTGTCATCGAGTGCAAATCTGCCTTAGGTATAACGGCCTAACCTCAATGAAGTCTAGAGAGTGGACAACACGTTCGTCTACCCCAGAGCGTTGGCCGAACGCTATTTTCGACGTCGTGCGTGCCACTTTGATTTTGGCCAACTACGATTCGATACAGAATGCAGGAAACCTGAAAGACACCCTCACGGACACATTGAGAGTAGTGTTTGTCAGCGGAATAATGGGAGTGCAAGGGTCTGTGTCATTGATATGGCTGTATGTAGCGCAGTTCGTCAGCAGGGGGCGTAGCTCAGATGGTAGAGCGCTCGCTTAGCATGCGAGAGGTACTGGGATCGATACCCAGCGCCTCCAGAATTTTTAACACACCAACATGCGCACACTGCCATGCAAGTGGAATAATTCACAGCCAGAAAATGTGTCAAGGCAGATACGAGCCAACGATTAGCAGCCACAATTGGCAAGCGTGCTGTAATGCGCACGAAGCACCCTCCTCCCACCACTACACTTAATTTAGAAACAGTACAAGTGTTCCCATAAGATTCTCAAACCTATGTCGCAAAGATCAGCCTTGCGCCGAATTCACAAAAATCCCACTGCACATTCCAATTCTTGACGTGCAGTCGGCTGCTACTGGTGTTGCTAGTTGTGACTGCTGATGACAGATGCCGTAGCAATCAATTCATGGAGTGAGTTGTATGTTTTGCGATACTCTGTCTCTGACAAGCAAGCAGAGGTGACATAGGCGCGAACACAGGAAGCTTGCAGCCCCTCGCTGCCTGCAGACACCGAACAGCCACACTAGGAGGGCGGCCTAAGTCGTAGGCGAAATGTGCTCATTCGCTTGTGTGCGACGTCAAGCTCTAAATAAGGCTGTCACTAGCGTGAGCGTTGCGTGAGCGTCGTGTAAAGTCGGAAAAGTCGTCTGCGTGGGTGAGTGCCATGTTTGGGGAGCGTTTCGTAGTTTGCGCAGTGCAATGGAGACGCGGAAAGTTGTTGTGGCCCAGTCTTTTGCAGTTGGACGACAAGAGTGGTACACAGTAGTAAAGTGCGAGGCAGTGAGTTGGCATGAACAGTCGAGTGCACAATGGGTCTTCAGATGTGCTTGTTACCTCAGGTGCTGTGTGATTGTCGACATGGAGTGAAAACGGAGCAACTTGTGACTGTCCCTTCAATTTAAGACGTTAAAAACGGACGGAATTTGCAGTCGTAATACCAGAGCATCGAAACTACTTGGAACTCTTGCGTATGTGAACGTGTCCGCGCCTTTGTACTCTGGTCCCTTCACCCCTGCAAACCAACCAACCATCGTGTCCGTGCACATAAGAGTAGCAAAGAACGGAGAACAGCGCAGCTTGGTTGTGCTTGGGGGCGTAGCTCAGTTGGTAGAGCGTTCGCTTTGCATGTGAAAGGTCCCGGGTTCAAGCCCCGGCGCCTCCATGTTTTGTGGTAAGTGTTGGTCGCGGCGAGCCTAAAGGCACGCAAGATGTTGCAAAGCCAGCGTCACAGACTCGTATACTGACGTAAGGAGAGCAAGACGTAAATGTGAGGACCGGCTGTTGTCGAGGTGTCATCGAGTGCAAATCTGCCTTAGGTATAACGGCCTAACCTCAATGAAGTCTAGAGAGTGGACAACACGTTCGTCTACCCCAGAGCGTTGGCCGAACGCTATTTTCGCCGTCGTGCGTGCCACTTTGATTTTGGCCAACTACGATTCGATACAGAATGCAGGAAACCTGAAAGACACCCTCACGGACACATTGAGAGTAGTGTTTGTCAGCGGAATAATGGGAGTGCAAGGGTCTGTGTCATTGATATGGCTGTATGTAGCGCAGTTCGTCAGCAGGGGGCGTAGCTCAGATGGTAGAGCGCTCGCTTAGCATGCGAGAGGTACTGGGATCGATACCCAGCGCCTCCAGAATTTTTAACACACCAACATGCGCACACTGCCATGCAAGTGGAATAATTCACAGCCAGAAAATGTGTCAAGGCAGATACGAGCCAACGATTAGCAGCCACAATTGGCAAGCGTGCTGTAATGCGCACGAAGCACCCTCCTCCCACCACTACACTTAATTTAGAAACAGTACAAGTGTTCCCATAAGATTCTCAAACCTATGTCGCAAAGATCAGCCTTGCGCCGAATTCACAAAAATCCCACTGCACATTCCAATTCTTGACGTGCAGTCGGCTGCTACTGGTGTTGCTAGTTGTGACTGCTGATGACAGATGCCGTAGCAATCAATTCATGGAGTGAGTTGTATGTTTTGCGATACTCTGTCTCTGACAAGCAAGCAGAGGTGACATAGGCGCGAACACAGGAAGCTTGCAGCCCCTCGCTGCCTGCAGACACCGAACAGCCACACTAGGAGGGCGGCCTAAGTCGTAGGCGAAATGTGCTCATTCGCTTGTGTGCGACGTCAAGCTCTAAATAAGGCTGTCACTAGCGTGAGCGTTGCGTGAGCGTCGTGTAAAGTCGGAAAAGTCGTCTGCGTGGGTGAGTGCCATGTTTGGGGAGCGTTTCGTAGTTTGCGCAGTGCAATGGAGACGCGGAAAGTTGTTGTGGGCCAGTCTTTTGCAGTTGGACGACAAGAGTGGTACACAGTAGTAAAGTGCGAGGCAGTGAGTTGGCATGAACAGTCGAGTGCACAATGGGTCTTCAGATGTGCTTGTTACCTCAGGTGCTGTGTGATTGTCGACATGGAGTGAAAACGGAGCAACTTGTGACTGTCCCTTCAATTTAAGACGTTAAAAACGGACGGAATTTGCAGTCGTAATACCAGAGCATCGAAACTACTTGGAACTCTTGCGTATGTGAACGTGTCCGCGCCTTTGTACTCTGGTCCCTTCACCCCTGCAAACCAACCAACCATCGTGTCCGTGCACATAAGAGTAGCAAAGAACGGAGAACAGCGCAGCTTGGTTGTGCTTGGGGGCGTAGCTCAGTTGGTAGAGCGTTCGCTTTGCATGTGAAAGGTCCCGGGTTCAAGCCCCGGCGCCTCCATGTTTTGTGGTAAGTGTTGGTCGCGGCGAGCCTAAAGGCACGCAAGATGTTGCAAAGCCAGCGTCACAGACTCGTATACTGACGTAAGGAGAGCAAGACGTAAATGTGAGGACCGGCTGTTGTCGAGGTGTCATCGAGTGCAAATCTGCCTTAGGTATAACGGCCTAACCTCAATGAAGTCTAGAGAGTGGACAACACGTTCGTCTACCCCAGAGCGTTGGCCGAACGCTATTTTCGACGTCGTGCGTGCCACTTTGATTTTGGCCAACTACGATTCGATACAGAATGCAGGAAACCTGAAAGACACCCTCACGGACACATTGAGAGTAGTGTTTGTCAGCGGAATAATGGGAGTGCAAGGGTCTGTGTCATTGATATGGCTGTATGTAGCGCAGTTCGTCAGCAGGGGGCGTAGCTCAGATGGTAGAGCGCTCGCTTAGCATGCGAGAGGTACTGGGATCGATACCCAGCGCCTCCAGAATTTTTAACACACCAACATGCGCACACTGCCATGCAAGTGGAATAATTCACAGCCAGAAAATGTGTCAAGGCAGATACGAGCCAACGATTAGCAGCCACAATTGGCAAGCGTGCTGTAATGCGCACGAAGCACCCTCCTCCCACCACTACACTTAATTTAGAAACAGTACAAGTGTTCCCATAAGATTCTCAAACCTATGTCGCAAAGATCAGCCTTGCGCCGAATTCACAAAAATCCCACTGCACATTCCAATTCTTGACGTGCAGTCGGCTGCTACTGGTGTTGCTAGTTGTGACTGCTGATGACAGATGCCGTAGCAATCAATTCATGGAGTGAGTTGTATGTTTTGCGATACTCTGTCTCTGACAAGCAAGCAGAGGTGACATAGGCGCGAACACAGGAAGCTTGCAGCCCCTCGCTGCCTGCAGACACCGAACAGCCACACTAGGAGGGCGGCCTAAGTCGTAGGCGAAATGTGCTCATTCGCTTGTGTGCGACGTCAAGCTCTAAATAAGGCTGTCACTAGCGTGAGCGTTGCGTGAGCGTCGTGTAAAGTCGGAAAAGTCGTCTGCGTGGGTGAGTGCCATGTTTGGGGAGCGTTTCGTAGTTTGCGCAGTGCAATGGAGACGCGGAAAGTTGTTGTGGGCCAGTCTTTTGCAGTTGGACGACAAGAGTGGTACACAGTAGTAAAGTGCGAGGCAGTGAGTTGGCATGAACAGTCGAGTGCACAATGGGTCTTCAGATGTGCTTGTTACCTCAGGTGCTGTGTGATTGTCGACATGGAGTGAAAACGGAGCAACTTGTGACTGTCCCTTCAATTTAAGACGTTAAAAACGGACGGAATTTGCAGTCGTAATACCAGAGCATCGAAACTACTTGGAACTCTTGCGTATGTGAACGTGTCCGCGCCTTTGTACTCTGGTCCCTTCACCCCTGCAAACCAACCAACCATCGTGTCCGTGCACATAAGAGTAGCAAAGAACGGAGAACAGCGCAGCTTGGTTGTGCTTGGGGGCGTAGCTCAGTTGGTAGAGCGTTCGCTTTGCATGTGAAAGGTCCCGGGTTCAAGCCCCGGCGCCTCCATGTTTTGTGGTAAGTGTTGGTCGCGGCGAGCCTAAAGGCACGCAAGATGTTGCAAAGCCAGCGTCACAGACTCGTATACTGACGTAAGGAGAGCAAGACGTAAATGTGAGGACCGGCTGTTGTCGAGGTGTCATCGAGTGCAAATCTGCCTTAGGTATAACGGCCTAACCTCAATGAAGTCTAGAGAGTGGACAACACGTTCGTCTACCCCAGAGCGTTGGCCGAACGCTATTTTCGACGTCGTGCGTGCCACTTTGATTTTGGCCAACTACGATTCGATACAGAATGCAGGAAACCTGAAAGACACCCTCACGGACACATTGAGAGTAGTGTTTGTCAGCGGAATAATGGGAGTGCAAGGGTCTGTGTCATTGATATGGCTGTATGTAGCGCAGTTCGTCAGCAGGGGGCGTAGCTCAGATGGTAGAGCGCTCGCTTAGCATGCGAGAGGTACTGGGATCGATACCCAGCGCCTCCAGAATTTTTAACACACCAACATGCGCACACTGCCATGCAAGTGGAATAATTCACAGCCAGAAAATGTGTCAAGGCAGATACGAGCCAACGATTAGCAGCCACAATTGGCAAGCGTGCTGTAATGCGCACGAAGCACCCTCCTCCCACCACTACACTTAATTTAGAAACAGTACAAGTGTTCCCATAAGATTCTCAAACCTATGTCGCAAAGATCAGCCTTGCGCCGAATTCACAAAAATCCCACTGCACATTCCAATTCTTGACGTGCAGTCGGCTGCTACTGGTGTTGCTAGTTGTGACTGCTGATGACAGATGCCGTAGCAATCAATTCATGGAGTGAGTTGTATGTTTTGCGATACTCTGTCTCTGACAAGCAAGCAGAGGTGACATAGGCGCGAACACAGGAAGCTTGCAGCCCCTCGCTGCCTGCAGACACCGAACAGCCACACTAGGAGGGCGGCCTAAGTCGTAGGCGAAATGTGCTCATTCGCTTGTGTGCGACGTCAAGCTCTAAATAAGGCTGTCACTAGCGTGAGCGTTGCGTGAGCGTCGTGTAAAGTCGGAAAAGTCGTCTGCGTGGGTGAGTGCCATGTTTGGGGAGCGTTTCGTAGTTTGCGCAGTGCAATGGAGACGCGGAAAGTTGTTGTGGGCCAGTCTTTTGCAGTTGGACGACAAGAGTGGTACACAGTAGTAAAGTGCGAGGCAGTGAGTTGGCATGAACAGTCGAGTGCACAATGGGTCTTCAGATGTGCTTGTTACCTCAGGTGCTGTGTGATTGTCGACATGGAGTGAAAACGGAGCAACTTGTGACTGTCCCTTCAATTTAAGACGTTAAAAACGGACGGAATTTGCAGTCGTAATACCAGAGCATCGAAACTACTTGGAACTCTTGCGTATGTGAACGTGTCCGCGCCTTTGTACTCTGGTCCCTTCACCCCTGCAAACCAACCAACCATCGTGTCCGTGCACATAAGAGTAGCAAAGAACGGAGAACAGCGCAGCTTGGTTGTGCTTGGGGGCGTAGCTCAGTTGGTAGAGCGTTCGCTTTGCATGTGAAAGGTCCCGGGTTCAAGCCCCGGCGCCTCCATGTTTTGTGGTAAGTGTTGGTCGCGGCGAGCCTAAAGGCACGCAAGATGTTGCAAAGCCAGCGTCACAGACTCGTATACTGACGTAAGGAGAGCAAGACGTAAATGTGAGGACCGGCTGTTGTCGAGGTGTCATCGAGTGCAAATCTGCCTTAGGTATAACGGCCTAACCTCAATGAAGTCTAGAGAGTGGACAACACGTTCGTCTACCCCAGAGCGTTGGCCGAACGCTATTTTCGACGTCGTGCGTGCCACTTTGATTTTGGCCAACTACGATTCGATACAGAATGCAGGAAACCTGAAAGACACCCTCACGG
The DNA here is from genome assembly GCF_021461395.2 of Schistocerca americana. Classification (NCBI taxonomy): domain Eukaryota; kingdom Metazoa; phylum Arthropoda; class Insecta; order Orthoptera; family Acrididae; genus Schistocerca; species Schistocerca americana. The sequence goes on from NW_025726029.1 coordinate 58,749, forward strand.
ACACATTGAGAGTAGTGTTTGTCAGCGGAATAATGGGAGTGCAAGGGTCTGTGTCATTGATATGGCTGTATGTAGCGCAGTTCGTCAGCAGGGGGCGTAGCTCAGATGGTAGAGCGCTCGCTTAGCATGCGAGAGGTACTGGGATCGATACCCAGCGCCTCCAGAATTTTTAACACACCAACATGCGCACACTGCCATGCAAGTGGAATAATTCACAGCCAGAAAATGTGTCAAGGCAGATACGAGCCAACGATTAGCAGCCACAATTGGCAAGCGTGCTGTAATGCGCACGAAGCACCCTCCTCCCACCACTACACTTAATTTAGAAACAGTACAAGTGTTCCCATAAGATTCTCAAACCTATGTCGCAAAGATCAGCCTTGCGCCGAATTCACAAAAATCCCACTGCACATTCCAATTCTTGACGTGCAGTCGGCTGCTACTGGTGTTGCTAGTTGTGACTGCTGATGACAGATGCCGTAGCAATCAATTCATGGAGTGAGTTGTATGTTTTGCGATACTCTGTCTCTGACAAGCAAGCAGAGGTGACATAGGCGCGAACACAGGAAGCTTGCAGCCCCTCGCTGCCTGCAGACACCGAACAGCCACACTAGGAGGGCGGCCTAAGTCGTAGGCGAAATGTGCTCATTCGCTTGTGTGCGACGTCAAGCTCTAAATAAGGCTGTCACTAGCGTGAGCGTTGCGTGAGCGTCGTGTAAAGTCGGAAAAGTCGTCTGCGTGGGTGAGTGCCATGTTTGGGGAGCGTTTCGTAGTTTGCGCAGTGCAATGGAGACGCGGAAAGTTGTTGTGGGCCAGTCTTTTGCAGTTGGACGACAAGAGTGGTACACAGTAGTAAAGTGCGAGGCAGTGAGTTGGCATGAACGGTCGAGTGCACAATGGGTCTTCAGATGTGCTTGTTACCTCAGGTGCTGTGTGATTGTCGACATGGAGTGAAAACGGAGCAACTTGTGACTGTCCCTTCAATTTAAGACGTTAAAAACGGACGGAATTTGCAGTCGTAATACCAGAGCATCGAAACTACTTGGAACTCTTGCGTATGTGAACGTGTCCGCGCCTTTGTACTCTGGTCCCTTCACCCCTGCAAACCAACCAACCATCGTGTCCGTGCACATAAGAGTAGCAAAGAACGGAGAACAGCGCAGCTTGGTTGTGCTTGGGGGCGTAGCTCAGTTGGTAGAGCGTTCGCTTTGCATGTGAAAGGTCCCGGGTTCAAGCCCCGGCGCCTCCATGTTTTGTGGTAAGTGTTGGTCGCGGCGAGCCTAAAGGCACGCAAGATGTTGCAAAGCCAGCGTCACAGACTCGTATACTGACGTAAGGAGAGCAAGACGTAAATGTGAGGACCGGCTGTTGTCGAGGTGTCATCGAGTGCAAATCTGCCTTAGGTATAACGGCCTAACCTCAATGAAGTCTAGAGAGTGGACAACACGTTCGTCTACCCCAGAGCGTTGGCCGAACGCTATTTTCGCCGTCGTGCGTGCCACTTTGATTTTGGCCAACTACGATTCGATACAGAATGCAGGAAACCTGAAAGACACCCTCACGGACACATTGAGAGTAGTGTTTGTCAGCGGAATAATGGGAGTGCAAGGGTCTGTGTCATTGATATGGCTGTATGTAGCGCAGTTCGTCAGCAGGGGGCGTAGCTCAGATGGTAGAGCGCTCGCTTAGCATGCGAGAGGTACTGGGATCGATACCCAGCGCCTCCAGAATTTTTAACACACCAACATGCGCACACTGCCATGCAAGTGGAATAATTCACAGCCAGAAAATGTGTCAAGGCAGATACGAGCCAACGATTAGCAGCCACAATTGGCAAGCGTGCTGTAATGCGCACGAAGCACCCTCCTCCCACCACTACACTTAATTTAGAAACAGTACAAGTGTTCCCATAAGATTCTCAAACCTATGTCGCAAAGATCAGCCTTGCGCCGAATTCACAAAAATCCCACTGCACATTCCAATTCTTGACGTGCAGTCGGCTGCTACTGGTGTTGCTAGTTGTGACTGCTGATGACAGATGCCGTAGCAATCAATTCATGGAGTGAGTTGTATGTTTTGCGATACTCTGTCTCTGACAAGCAAGCAGAGGTGACATAGGCGCGAACACAGGAAGCTTGCAGCCCCTCGCTGCCTGCAGACACCGAACAGCCACACTAGGAGGGCGGCCTAAGTCGTAGGCGAAATGTGCTCATTCGCTTGTGTGCGACGTCAAGCTCTAAATAAGGCTGTCACTAGCGTGAGCGTTGCGTGAGCGTCGTGTAAAGTCGGAAAAGTCGTCTGCGTGGGTGAGTGCCATGTTTGGGGAGCGTTTCGTAGTTTGCGCAGTGCAATGGAGACGCGGAAAGTTGTTGTGGGCCAGTCTTTTGCAGTTGGACGACAAGAGTGGTACACAGTAGTAAAGTGCGAGGCAGTGAGTTGGCATGAACAGTCGAGTGCACAATGGGTCTTCAGATGTGCTTGTTACCTCAGGTGCTGTGTGATTGTCGACATGGAGTGAAAACGGAGCAACTTGTGACTGTCCCTTCAATTTAAGACGTTAAAAACGGACGGAATTTGCAGTCGTAATACCAGAGCATCGAAACTACTTGGAACTCTTGCGTATGTGAACGTGTCCGCGCCTTTGTACTCTGGTCCCTTCACCCCTGCAAACCAACCAACCATCGTGTCCGTGCACATAAGAGTAGCAAAGAACGGAGAACAGCGCAGCTTGGTTGTGCTTGGGGGCGTAGCTCAGTTGGTAGAGCGTTCGCTTTGCATGTGAAAGGTCCCGGGTTCAAGCCCCGGCGCCTCCATGTTTTGTGGTAAGTGTTGGTCGCGGCGAGCCTAAAGGCACGCAAGATGTTGCAAAGCCAGCGTCACAGACTCGTATACTGACGTAAGGAGAGCAAGACGTAAATGTGAGGACCGGCTGTTGTCGAGGTGTCATCGAGTGCAAATCTGCCTTAGGTATAACGGCCTAACCTCAATGAAGTCTAGAGAGTGGACAACACGTTCGTCTACCCCAGAGCGTTGGCCGAACGCTATTTTCGACGTCGTGCGTGCCACTTTGATTTTGGCCAACTACGATTCGATACAGAATGCAGGAAACCTGAAAGACACCCTCACGGACACATTGAGAGTAGTGTTTGTCAGCGGAATAATGGGAGTGCAAGGGTCTGTGTCATTGATATGGCTGTATGTAGCGCAGTTCGTCAGCAGGGGGCGTAGCTCAGATGGTAGAGCGCTCGCTTAGCATGCGAGAGGTACTGGGATCGATACCCAGCGCCTCCAGAATTTTTAACACACCAACATGCGCACACTGCCATGCAAGTGGAATAATTCACAGCCAGAAAATGTGTCAAGGCAGATACGAGCCAACGATTAGCAGCCACAATTGGCAAGCGTGCTGTAATGCGCACGAAGCACCCTCCTCCCACCACTACACTTAATTTAGAAACAGTACAAGTGTTCCCATAAGATTCTCAAACCTATGTCGCAAAGATCAGCCTTGCGCCGAATTCACAAAAATCCCACTGCACATTCCAATTCTTGACGTGCAGTCGGCTGCTACTGGTGTTGCTAGTTGTGACTGCTGATGACAGATGCCGTAGCAATCAATTCATGGAGTGAGTTGTATGTTTTGCGATACTCTGTCTCTGACAAGCAAGCAGAGGTGACATAGGCGCGAACACAGGAAGCTTGCAGCCCCTCGCTGCCTGCAGACACCGAACAGCCACACTAGGAGGGCGGCCTAAGTCGTAGGCGAAATGTGCTCATTCGCTTGTGTGCGACGTCAAGCTCTAAATAAGGCTGTCACTAGCGTGAGCGTTGCGTGAGCGTCGTGTAAAGTCGGAAAAGTCGTCTGCGTGGGTGAGTGCCATGTTTGGGGAGCGTTTCGTAGTTTGCGCAGTGCAATGGAGACGCGGAAAGTTGTTGTGGGCCAGTCTTTTGCAGTTGGACGACAAGAGTGGTACACAGTAGTAAAGTGCGAGGCAGTGAGTTGGCATGAACAGTCGAGTGCACAATGGGTCTTCAGATGTGCTTGTTACCTCAGGTGCTGTGTGATTGTCGACATGGAGTGAAAACGGAGCAACTTGTGACTGTCCCTTCAATTTAAGACGTTAAAAACGGACGGAATTTGCAGTCGTAATACCAGAGCATCGAAACTACTTGGAACTCTTGCGTATGTGAACGTGTCCGCGCCTTTGTACTCTGGTCCCTTCACCCCTGCAAACCAACCAACCATCGTGTCCGTGCACATAAGAGTAGCAAAGAACGGAGAACAGCGCAGCTTGGTTGTGCTTGGGGGCGTAGCTCAGTTGGTAGAGCGTTCGCTTTGCATGTGAAAGGTCCCGGGTTCAAGCCCCGGCGCCTCCATGTTTTGTGGTAAGTGTTGGTCGCGGCGAGCCTAAAGGCACGCAAGATGTTGCAAAGCCAGCGTCACAGACTCGTATACTGACGTAAGGAGAGCAAGACGTAAATGTGAGGACCGGCTGTTGTCGAGGTGTCATCGAGTGCAAATCTGCCTTAGGTATAACGGCCTAACCTCAATGAAGTCTAGAGAGTGGACAACACGTTCGTCTACCCCAGAGCGTTGGCCGAACGCTATTTTCGACGTCGTGCGTGCCACTTTGATTTTGGCCAACTACGATTCGATACAGAATGCAGGAAACCTGAAAGACACCCTCACGGACACATTGAGAGTAGTGTTTGTCAGCGGAATAATGGGAGTGCAAGGGTCTGTGTCATTGATATGGCTGTATGTAGCGCAGTTCGTCAGCAGGGGGCGTAGCTCAGATGGTAGAGCGCTCGCTTAGCATGCGAGAGGTACTGGGATCGATACCCAGCGCCTCCAGAATTTTTAACACACCAACATGCGCACACTGCCATGCAAGTGGAATAATTCACAGCCAGAAAATGTGTCAAGGCAGATACGAGCCAACGATTAGCAGCCACAATTGGCAAGCGTGCTGTAATGCGCACGAAGCACCCTCCTCCCACCACTACACTTAATTTAGAAACAGTACAAGTGTTCCCATAAGATTCTCAAACCTATGTCGCAAAGATCAGCCTTGCGCCGAATTCACAAAAATCCCACTGCACATTCCAATTCTTGACGTGCAGTCGGCTGCTACTGGTGTTGCTAGTTGTGACTGCTGATGACAGATGCCGTAGCAATCAATTCATGGAGTGAGTTGTATGTTTTGCGATACTCTGTCTCTGACAAGCAAGCAGAGGTGACATAGGCGCGAACACAGGAAGCTTGCAGCCCCTCGCTGCCTGCAGACACCGAACAGCCACACTAGGAGGGCGGCCTAAGTCGTAGGCGAAATGTGCTCATTCGCTTGTGTGCGACGTCAAGCTCTAAATAAGGCTGTCACTAGCGTGAGCGTTGCGTGAGCGTCGTGTAAAGTCGGAAAAGTCGTCTGCGTGGGTGAGTGCCATGTTTGGGGAGCGTTTCGTAGTTTGCGCAGTGCAATGGAGACGCGGAAAGTTGTTGTGGGCCAGTCTTTTGCAGTTGGACGACAAGAGTGGTACACAGTAGTAAAGTGCGAGGCAGTGAGTTGGCATGAACAGTCGAGTGCACAATGGGTCTTCAGATGTGCTTGTTACCTCAGGTGCTGTGTGATTGTCGACATGGAGTGAAAACGGAGCAACTTGTGACTGTCCCTTCAATTTAAGACGTTAAAAACGGACGGAATTTGCAGTCGTAATACCAGAGCATCGAAACTACTTGGAACTCTTGCGTATGTGAACGTGTCCGCGCCTTTGTACTCTGGTCCCTTCACCCCTGCAAACCAACCAACCATCGTGTCCGTGCACATAAGAGTAGCAAAGAACGGAGAACAGCGCAGCTTGGTTGTGCTTGGGGGCGTAGCTCAGTTGGTAGAGCGTTCGCTTTGCATGTGAAAGGTCCCGGGTTCAAGCCCCGGCGCCTCCATGTTTTGTGGTAAGTGTTGGTCGCGGCGAGCCTAAAGGCACGCAAGATGTTGCAAAGCCAGCGTCACAGACTCGTATACTGACGTAAGGAGAGCAAGACGTAAATGTGAGGACCGGCTGTTGTCGAGGTGTCATCGAGTGCAAATCTGCCTTAGGTATAACGGCCTAACCTCAATGAAGTCTAGAGAGTGGACAACACGTTCGTCTACCCCAGAGCGTTGGCCGAACGCTATTTTCGACGTCGTGCGTGCCACTTTGATTTTGGCCAACTACGATTCGATACAGAATGCAGGAAACCTGAAAGACACCCTCACGGACACATTGAGAGTAGTGTTTGTCAGCGGAATAATGGGAGTGCAAGGGTCTGTGTCATTGATATGGCTGTATGTAGCGCAGTTCGTCAGCAGGGGGCGTAGCTCAGATGGTAGAGCGCTCGCTTAGCATGCGAGAGGTACTGGGATCGATACCCAGCGCCTCCAGAATTTTTAACACACCAACATGCGCACACTGCCATGCAAGTGGAATAATTCACAGCCAGAAAATGTGTCAAGGCAGATACGAGCCAACGATTAGCAGCCACAATTGGCAAGCGTGCTGTAATGCGCACGAAGCACCCTCCTCCCACCACTACACTTAATTTAGAAACAGTACAAGTGTTCCCATAAGATTCTCAAACCTATGTCGCAAAGATCAGCCTTGCGCCGAATTCACAAAAATCCCACTGCACATTCCAATTCTTGACGTGCAGTCGGCTGCTACTGGTGTTGCTAGTTGTGACTGCTGATGACAGATGCCGTAGCAATCAATTCATGGAGTGAGTTGTATGTTTTGCGATACTCTGTCTCTGACAAGCAAGCAGAGGTGACATAGGCGCGAACACAGGAAGCTTGCAGCCCCTCGCTGCCTGCAGACACCGAACAGCCACACTAGGAGGGCGGCCTAAGTCGTAGGCGAAATGTGCTCATTCGCTTGTGTGCGACGTCAAGCTCTAAATAAGGCTGTCACTAGCGTGAGCGTTGCGTGAGCGTCGTGTAAAGTCGGAAAAGTCGTCTGCGTGGGTGAGTGCCATGTTTGGGGAGCGTTTCGTAGTTTGCGCAGTGCAATGGAGACGCGGAAAGTTGTTGTGGGCCAGTCTTTTGCAGTTGGACGACAAGAGTGGTACACAGTAGTAAAGTGCGAGGCAGTGAGTTGGCATGAACAGTCGAGTGCACAATGGGTCTTCAGATGTGCTTGTTACCTCAGGTGCTGTGTGATTGTCGACATGGAGTGAAAACGGAGCAACTTGTGACTGTCCCTTCAATTTAAGACGTTAAAAACGGACGGAATTTGCAGTCGTAATACCAGAGCATCGAAACTACTTGGAACTCTTGCGTATGTGAACGTGTCCGCGCCTTTGTACTCTGGTCCCTTCACCCCTGCAAACCAACCAACCATCGTGTCCGTGCACATAAGAGTAGCAAAGAACGGAGAACAGCGCAGCTTGGTTGTGCTTGGGGGCGTAGCTCAGTTGGTAGAGCGTTCGCTTTGCATGTGAAAGGTCCCGGGTTCAAGCCCCGGCGCCTCCATGTTTTGTGGTAAGTGTTGGTCGCGGCGAGCCTAAAGGCACGCAAGATGTTGCAAAGCCAGCGTCACAGACTCGTATACTGACGTAAGGAGAGCAAGACGTAAATGTGAGGACCGGCTGTTGTCGAGGTGTCATCGAGTGCAAATCTGCCTTAGGTATAACGGCCTAACCTCAATGAAGTCTAGAGAGTGGACAACACGTTCGTCTACCCCAGAGCGTTGGCCGAACGCTATTTTCGACGTCGTGCGTGCCACTTTGATTTTGGCCAACTACGATTCGATACAGAATGCAGGAAACCTGAAAGACACCCTCACGGACACATTGAGAGTAGTGTTTGTCAGCGGAATAATGGGAGTGCAAGGGTCTGTGTCATTGATATGGCTGTATGTAGCGCAGTTCGTCAGCAGGGGGCGTAGCTCAGATGGTAGAGCGCTCGCTTAGCATGCGAGAGGTACTGGGATCGATACCCAGCGCCTCCAGAATTTTTAACACACCAACATGCGCACACTGCCATGCAAGTGGAATAATTCACAGCCAGAAAATGTGTCAAGGCAGATACGAGCCAACGATTAGCAGCCACAATTGGCAAGCGTGCTGTAATGCGCACGAAGCACCCTCCTCCCACCACTACACTTAATTTAGAAACAGTACAAGTGTTCCCATAAGATTCTCAAACCTATGTCGCAAAGATCAGCCTTGCGCCGAATTCACAAAAATCCCACTGCACATTCCAATTCTTGACGTGCAGTCGGCTGCTACTGGTGTTGCTAGTTGTGACTGCTGATGACAGATGCCGTAGCAATCAATTCATGGAGTGAGTTGTATGTTTTGCGATACTCTGTCTCTGACAAGCAAGCAGAGGTGACATAGGCGCGAACACAGGAAGCTTGCAGCCCCTCGCTGCCTGCAGACACCGAACAGCCACACTAGGAGGGCGGCCTAAGTCGTAGGCGAAATGTGCTCATTCGCTTGTGTGCGACGTCAAGCTCTAAATAAGGCTGTCACTAGCGTGAGCGTTGCGTGAGCGTCGTGTAAAGTCGGAAAAGTCGTCTGCGTGGGTGAGTGCCATGTTTGGGGAGCGTTTCGTAGTTTGCGCAGTGCAATGGAGACGCGGAAAGTTGTTGTGGGCCAGTCTTTTGCAGTTGGACGACAAGAGTGGTACACAGTAGTAAAGTGCGAGGCAGTGAGTTGGCATGAACAGTCGAGTGCACAATGGGTCTTCAGATGTGCTTGTTACCTCAGGTGCTGTGTGATTGTCGACATGGAGTGAAAACGGAGCAACTTGTGACTGTCCCTTCAATTTAAGACGTTAAAAACGGACGGAATTTGCAGTCGTAATACCAGAGCATCGAAACTACTTGGAACTCTTGCGTATGTGAACGTGTCCGCGCCTTTGTACTCTGGTCCCTTCACCCCTGCAAACCAACCAACCATCGTGTCCGTGCACATAAGAGTAGCAAAGAACGGAGAACAGCGCAGCTTGGTTGTGCTTGGGGGCGTAGCTCAGTTGGTAGAGCGTTCGCTTTGCATGTGAAAGGTCCCGGGTTCAAGCCCCGGCGCCTCCATGTTTTGTGGTAAGTGTTGGTCGCGGCGAGCCTAAAGGCACGCAAGATGTTGCAAAGCCAGCGTCACAGACTCGTATACTGACGTAAGGAGAGCAAGACGTAAATGTGAGGACCGGCTGTTGTCGAGGTGTCATCGAGTGCAAATCTGCCTTAGGTATAACGGCCTAACCTCAATGAAGTCTAGAGAGTGGACAACACGTTCGTCTACCCCAGAGCGTTGGCCGAACGCTATTTTCGACGTCGTGCGTGCCACTTTGATTTTGGCCAACTACGATTCGATACAGAATGCAGGAAACCTGAAAGACACCCTCACGGACACATTGAGAGTAGTGTTTGTCAGCGGAATAATGGGAGTGCAAGGGTCTGTGTCATTGATATGGCTGTATGTAGCGCAGTTCGTCAGCAGGGGGCGTAGCTCAGATGGTAGAGCGCTCGCTTAGCATGCGAGAGGTACTGGGATCGATACCCAGCGCCTCCAGAATTTTTAACACACCAACATGCGCACACTGCCATGCAAGTGGAATAATTCACAGCCAGAAAATGTGTCAAGGCAGATACGAGCCAACGATTAGCAGCCACAATTGGCAAGCGTGCTGTAATGCGCACGAAGCACCCTCCTCCCACCACTACACTTAATTTAGAAACAGTACAAGTGTTCCCATAAGATTCTCAAACCTATGTCGCAAAGATCAGCCTTGCGCCGAATTCACAAAAATCCCACTGCACATTCCAATTCTTGACGTGCAGTCGGCTGCTACTGGTGTTGCTAGTTGTGACTGCTGATGACAGATGCCGTAGCAATCAATTCATGGAGTGAGTTGTATGTTTTGCGATACTCTGTCTCTGACAAGCAAGCAGAGGTGACATAGGCGCGAACACAGGAAGCTTGCAGCCCCTCGCTGCCTGCAGACACCGAACAGCCACACTAGGAGGGCGGCCTAAGTCGTAGGCGAAATGTGCTCATTCGCTTGTGTGCGACGTCAAGCTCTAAATAAGGCTGTCACTAGCGTGAGCGTTGCGTGAGCGTCGTGTAAAGTCGGAAAAGTCGTCTGCGTGGGTGAGTGCCATGTTTGGGGAGCGTTTCGTAGTTTGCGCAGTGCAATGGAGACGCGGAAAGTTGTTGTGGGCCAGTCTTTTGCAGTTGGACGACAAGAGTGGTACACAGTAGTAAAGTGCGAGGCAGTGAGTTGGCATGAACAGTCGAGTGCACAATGGGTCTTCAGATGTGCTTGTTACCTCAGGTGCTGTGTGATTGTCGACATGGAGTGAAAACGGAGCAACTTGTGACTGTCCCTTCAATTTAAGACGTTAAAAACGGACGGAATTTGCAGTCGTAATACCAGAGCATCGAAACTACTTGGAACTCTTGCGTATGTGAACGTGTCCGCGCCTTTGTACTCTGGTCCCTTCACCCCTGCAAACCAACCAACCATCGTGTCCGTGCACATAAGAGTAGCAAAGAACGGAGAACAGCGCAGCTTGGTTGTGCTTGGGGGCGTAGCTCAGTTGGTAGAGCGTTCGCTTTGCATGTGAAAGGTCCCGGGTTCAAGCCCCGGCGCCTCCATGTTTTGTGGTAAGTGTTGGTCGCGGCGAGCCTAAAGGCACGCAAGATGTTGCAAAGCCAGCGTCACAGACTCGTATACTGACGTAAGGAGAGCAAGACGTAAATGTGAGGACCGGCTGTTGTCGAGGTGTCATCGAGTGCAAATCTGCCTTAGGTATAACGGCCTAACCTCAATGAAGTCTAGAGAGTGGACAACACGTTCGTCTACCCCAGAGCGTTGGCCGAACGCTATTTTCGACGTCGTGCGTGCCACTTTGATTTTGGCCAACTACGATTCGATACAGAATGCAGGAAACCTGAAAGACACCCTCACGGACACATTGAGAGTAGTGTTTGTCAGCGGAATAATGGGAGTGCAAGGGTCTGTGTCATTGATATGGCTGTATGTAGCGCAGTTCGTCAGCAGGGGGCGTAGCTCAGATGGTAGAGCGCTCGCTTAGCATGCGAGAGGTACTGGGATCGATACCCAGCGCCTCCAGAATTTTTAACACACCAACATGCGCACACTGCCATGCAAGTGGAATAATTCACAGCCAGAAAATGTGTCAAGGCAGATACGAGCCAACGATTAGCAGCCACAATTGGCAAGCGTGCTGTAATGCGCACGAAGCACCCTCCTCCCACCACTACACTTAATTTAGAAACAGTACAAGTGTTCCCATAAGATTCTCAAACCTATGTCGCAAAGATCAGCCTTGCGCCGAATTCACAAAAATCCCACTGCACATTCCAATTCTTGACGTGCAGTCGGCTGCTACTGGTGTTGCTAGTTGTGACTGCTGATGACAGATGCCGTAGCAATCAATTCATGGAGTGAGTTGTATGTTTTGCGATACTCTGTCTCTGACAAGCAAGCAGAGGTGACATAGGCGCGAACACAGGAAGCTTGCAGCCCCTCGCTGCCTGCAGACACCGAACAGCCACACTAGGAGGGCGGCCTAAGTCGTAGGCGAAATGTGCTCATTCGCTTGTGTGCGACGTCAAGCTCTAAATAAGGCTGTCACTAGCGTGAGCGTTGCGTGAGCGTCGTGTAAAGTCGGAAAAGTCGTCTGCGTGGGTGAGTGCCATGTTTGGGGAGCGTTTCGTAGTTTGCGCAGTGCAATGGAGACGCGGAAAGTTGTTGTGGGCCAGTCTTTTGCAGTTGGACGACAAGAGTGGTACACAGTAGTAAAGTGCGAGGCAGTGAGTTGGCATGAACAGTCGAGTGCACAATGGGTCTTCAGATGTGCTTGTTACCTCAGGTGCTGTGTGATTGTCGACATGGAGTGAAAACGGAGCAACTTGTGACTGTCCCTTCAATTTAAGACGTTAAAAACGGACGGAATTTGCAGTCGTAATACCAGAGCATCGAAACTACTTGGAACTCTTGCGTATGTGAACGTGTCCGCGCCTTTGTACTCTGGTCCCTTCACCCCTGCAAACCAACCAACCATCGTGTCCGTGCACATAAGAGTAGCAAAGAACGGAGAACAGCGCAGCTTGGTTGTGCTTGGGGGCGTAGCTCAGTTGGTAGAGCGTTCGCTTTGCATGTGAAAGGTCCCGGGTTCAAGCCCCGGCGCCTCCATGTTTTGTGGTAAGTGTTGGTCGCGGCGAGCCTAAAGGCACGCAAGATGTTGCAAAGCCAGCGTCACAGACTCGTATACTGACGTAAGGAGAGCAAGACGTAAATGTGAGGACCGGCTGTTGTCGAGGTGTCATCGAGTGCAAATCTGCCTTAGGTATAACGGCCTAACCTCAATGAAGTCTAGAGAGTGGACAACACGTTCGTCTACCCCAGAGCGTTGGCCGAACGCTATTTTCGACGTCGTGCGTGCCACTTTGATTTTGGCCAACTACGATTCGATACAGAATGCAGGAAACCTGAAAGACACCCTCACGGACACATTGAGAGTAGTGTTTGTCAGCGGAATAATGGGAGTGCAAGGGTCTGTGTCATTGATATGGCTGTATGTAGCGCAGTTCGTCAGCAGGGGGCGTAGCTCAGATGGTAGAGCGCTCGCTTAGCATGCGAGAGGTACTGGGATCGATACCCAGCGCCTCCAGAATTTTTAACACACCAACATGCGCACACTGCCATGCAAGTGGAATAATTCACAGCCAGAAAATGTGTCAAGGCAGATACGAGCCAACGATTAGCAGCCACAATTGGCAAGCGTGCTGTAATGCGCACGAAGCACCCTCCTCCCACCACTACACTTAATTTAGAAACAGTACAAGTGTTCCCATAAGATTCTCAAACCTATGTCGCAAAGATCAGCCTTGCGCCGAATTCACAAAAATCCCACTGCACATTCCAATTCTTGACGTGCAGTCGGCTGCTACTGGTGTTGCTAGTTGTGACTGCTGATGACAGATGCCGTAGCAATCAATTCATGGAGTGAGTTGTATGTTTTGCGATACTCTGTCTCTGACAAGCAAGCAGAGGTGACATAGGCGCGAACACAGGAAGCTTGCAGCCCCTCGCTGCCTGCAGACACCGAACAGCCACACTAGGAGGGCGGCCTAAGTCGTAGGCGAAATGTGCTCATTCGCTTGTGTGCGACGTCAAGCTCTAAATAAGGCTGTCACTAGCGTGAGCGTTGCGTGAGCGTCGTGTAAAGTCGGAAAAGTCGTCTGCGTGGGTGAGTGCCATGTTTGGGGAGCGTTTCGTAGTTTGCGCAGTGCAATGGAGACGCGGAAAGTTGTTGTGGGCCAGTCTTTTGCAGTTGGACGACAAGAGTGGTACACAGTAGTAAAGTGCGAGGCAGTGAGTTGGCATGAACAGTCGAGTGCACAATGGGTCTTCAGATGTGCTTGTTACCTCAGGTGCTGTGTGATTGTCGACATGGAGTGAAAACGGAGCAACTTGTGACTGTCCCTTCAATTTAAGACGTTAAAAACGGACGGAATTTGCAGTCGTAATACCAGAGCATCGAAACTACTTGGAACTCTTGCGTATGTGAACGTGTCCGCGCCTTTGTACTCTGGTCCCTTCACCCCTGCAAACCAACCAACCATCGTGTCCGTGCACATAAGAGTAGCAAAGAACGGAGAACAGCGCAGCTTGGTTGTGCTTGGGGGCGTAGCTCAGTTGGTAGAGCGTTCGCTTTGCATGTGAAAGGTCCCGGGTTCAAGCCCCGGCGCCTCCATGTTTTGTGGTAAGTGTTGGTCGCGGCGAGCCTAAAGGCACGCAAGATGTTGCAAAGCCAGCGTCACAGACTCGTATACTGACGTAAGGAGAGCAAGACGTAAATGTGAGGACCGGCTGTTGTCGAGGTGTCATCGAGTGCAAATCTGCCTTAGGTATAACGGCCTAACCTCAATGAAGTCTAGAGAGTGGACAACACGTTCGTCTACCCCAGAGCGTTGGCCGAACGCTATTTTCGACGTCGTGCGTGCCACTTTGATTTTGGCCAACTACGATTCGATACAGAATGCAGGAAACCTGAAAGACACCCTCACGGACACATTGAGAGTAGTGTTTGTCAGCGGAATAATGGGAGTGCAAGGGTCTGTGTCATTGATATGGCTGTATGTAGCGCAGTTCGTCAGCAGGGGGCGTAGCTCAGATGGTAGAGCGCTCGCTTAGCATGCGAGAGGTACTGGGATCGATACCCAGCGCCTCCAGAATTTTTAACACACCAACATGCGCACACTGCCATGCAAGTGGAATAATTCACAGCCAGAAAATGTGTCAAGGCAGATACGAGCCAACGATTAGCAGCCACAATTGGCAAGCGTGCTGTAATGCGCACGAAGCACCCTCCTCCCACCACTACACTTAATTTAGAAACAGTACAAGTGTTCCCATAAGATTCTCAAACCTATGTCGCAAAGATCAGCCTTGCGCCGAATTCACAAAAATCCCACTGCACATTCCAATTCTTGACGTGCAGTCGGCTGCTACTGGTGTTGCTAGTTGTGACTGCTGATGACAGATGCCGTAGCAATCAATTCATGGAGTGAGTTGTATGTTTTGCGATACTCTGTCTCTGACAAGCAAGCAGAGGTGACATAGGCGCGAACACAGGAAGCTTGCAGCCCCTCGCTGCCTGCAGACACCGAACAGCCACACTAGGAGGGCGGCCTAAGTCGTAGGCGAAATGTGCTCATTCGCTTGTGTGCGACGTCAAGCTCTAAATAAGGCTGTCACTAGCGTGAGCGTTGCGTGAGCGTCGTGTAAAGTCGGAAAAGTCGTCTGCGTGGGTGAGTGCCATGTTTGGGGAGCGTTTCGTAGTTTGCGCAGTGCAATGGAGACGCGGAAAGTTGTTGTGGGCCAGTCTTTTGCAGTTGGACGACAAGAGTGGTACACAGTAGTAAAGTGCGAGGCAGTGAGTTGGCATGAACAGTCGAGTGCACAATGGGTCTTCAGATGTGCTTGTTACCTCAGGTGCTGTGTGATTGTCGACATGGAGTGAAAACGGAGCAACTTGTGACTGTCCCTTCAATTTAAGACGTTAAAAACGGACGGAATTTGCAGTCGTAATACCAGAGCATCGAAACTACTTGGAACTCTTGCGTATGTGAACGTGTCCGCGCCTTTGTACTCTGGTCCCTTCACCCCTGCAAACCAACCAACCATCGTGTCCGTGCACATAAGAGTAGCAAAGAACGGAGAACAGCGCAGCTTGGTTGTGCTTGGGGGCGTAGCTCAGTTGGTAGAGCGTTCGCTTTGCATGTGAAAGGTCCCGGGTTCAAGCCCCGGCGCCTCCATGTTTTGTGGTAAGTGTTGGTCGCGGCGAGCCTAAAGGCACGCAAGATGTTGCAAAGCCAGCGTCACAGACTCGTATACTGACGTAAGGAGAGCAAGACGTAAATGTGAGGACCGGCTGTTGTCGAGGTGTCATCGAGTGCAAATCTGCCTTAGGTATAACGGCCTAACCTCAATGAAGTCTAGAGAGTGGACAACACGTTCGTCTACCCCAGAGCGTTGGCCGAACGCTATTTTCGACGTCGTGCGTGCCACTTTGATTTTGGCCAACTACGATTCGATACAGAATGCAGGAAACCTGAAAGACACCCTCACGGACACATTGAGAGTAGTGTTTGTCAGCGGAATAATGGGAGTGCAAGGGTCTGTGTCATTGATATGGCTGTATGTAGCGCAGTTCGTCAGCAGGGGGCGTAGCTCAGATGGTAGAGCGCTCGCTTAGCATGCGAGAGGTACTGGGATCGATACCCAGCGCCTCCAGAATTTTTAACACACCAACATGCGCACACTGCCATGCAAGTGGAATAATTCACAGCCAGAAAATGTGTCAAGGCAGATACGAGCCAACGATTAGCAGCCACAATTGGCAAGCGTGCTGTAATGCGCACGAAGCACCCTCCTCCCACCACTACACTTAATTTAGAAACAGTACAAGTGTTCCCATAAGATTCTCAAACCTATGTCGCAAAGATCAGCCTTGCGCCGAATTCACAAAAATCCCACTGCACATTCCAATTCTTGACGTGCAGTCGGCTGCTACTGGTGTTGCTAGTTGTGACTGCTGATGACAGATGCCGTAGCAATCAATTCATGGAGTGAGTTGTATGTTTTGCGATACTCTGTCTCTGACAAGCAAGCAGAGGTGACATAGGCGCGAACACAGGAAGCTTGCAGCCCCTCGCTGCCTGCAGACACCGAACAGCCACACTAGGAGGGCGGCCTAAGTCGTAGGCGAAATGTGCTCATTCGCTTGTGTGCGACGTCAAGCTCTAAATAAGGCTGTCACTAGCGTGAGCGTTGCGTGAGCGTCGTGTAAAGTCGGAAAAGTCGTCTGCGTGGGTGAGTGCCATGTTTGGGGAGCGTTTCGTAGTTTGCGCAGTGCAATGGAGACGCGGAAAGTTGTTGTGGGCCAGTCTTTTGCAGTTGGACGACAAGAGTGGTACACAGTAGTAAAGTGCGAGGCAGTGAGTTGGCATGAACAGTCGAGTGCACAATGGGTCTTCAGATGTGCTTGTTACCTCAGGTGCTGTGTGATTGTCGACATGGAGTGAAAACGGAGCAACTTGTGACTGTCCCTTCAATTTAAGACGTTAAAAACGGACGGAATTTGCAGTCGTAATACCAGAGCATCGAAACTACTTGGAACTCTTGCGTATGTGAACGTGTCCGCGCCTTTGTACTCTGGTCCCTTCACCCCTGCAAACCAACCAACCATCGTGTCCGTGCACATAAGAGTAGCAAAGAACGGAGAACAGCGCAGCTTGGTTGTGCTTGGGGGCGTAGCTCAGTTGGTAGAGCGTTCGCTTTGCATGTGAAAGGTCCCGGGTTCAAGCCCCGGCGCCTCCATGTTTTGTGGTAAGTGTTGGTCGCGGCGAGCCTAAAGGCACGCAAGATGTTGCAAAGCCAGCGTCACAGACTCGTATACTGACGTAAGGAGAGCAAGACGTAAATGTGAGGACCGGCTGTTGTCGAGGTGTCATCGAGTGCAAATCTGCCTTAGGTATAACGGCCTAACCTCAATGAAGTCTAGAGAGTGGACAACACGTTCGTCTACCCCAGAGCGTTGGCCGAACGCTATTTTCGACGTCGTGCGTGCCACTTTGATTTTGGCCAACTACGATTCGATACAGAATGCAGGAAACCTGAAAGACACCCTCACGGACACATTGAGAGTAGTGTTTGTCAGCGGAATAATGGGAGTGCAAGGGTCTGTGTCATTGATATGGCTGTATGTAGCGCAGTTCGTCAGCAGGGGGCGTAGCTCAGATGGTAGAGCGCTCGCTTAGCATGCGAGAGGTACTGGGATCGATACCCAGCGCCTCCAGAATTTTTAACACACCAACATGCGCACACTGCCATGTAAGTGGAATAATTCACAGCCAGAAAATGTGTCAAGGCAGATACGAGCCAACGATTAGCAGCCACAATTGGCAAGCGTGCTGTAATGCGCACGAAGCACCCTCCTCCCACCACTACACTTAATTTAGAAACAGTACAAGTGTTCCCATAAGATTCTCAAACCTATGTCGCAAAGATCAGCCTTGCGCCGAATTCACAAAAATCCCACTGCACATTCCAATTCTTGACGTGCAGTCGGCTGCTACTGGTGTTGCTAGTTGTGACTGCTGATGACAGATGCCGTAGCAATCAATTCATGGAGTGAGTTGTATGTTTTGCGATACTCTGTCTCTGACAAGCAAGCAGAGGTGACATAGGCGCGAACACAGGAAGCTTGCAGCCCCTCGCTGCCTGCAGACACCGAACAGCCACACTAGGAGGGCGGCCTAAGTCGTAGGCGAAATGTGCTCATTCGCTTGTGTGCGACGTCAAGCTCTAAATAAGGCTGTCACTAGCGTGAGCGTTGCGTGAGCGTCGTGTAAAGTCGGAAAAGTCGTCTGCGTGGGTGAGTGCCATGTTTGGGGAGCGTTTCGTAGTTTGCGCAGTGCAATGGAGACGCGGAAAGTTGTTGTGGGCCAGTCTTTTGCAGTTGGACGACAAGAGTGGTACACAGTAGTAAAGTGCGAGGCAGTGAGTTGGCATGAACAGTCGAGTGCACAATGGGTCTTCAGATGTGCTTGTTACCTCAGGTGCTGTGTGATTGTCGACATGGAGTGAAAACGGAGCAACTTGTGACTGTCCCTTCAATTTAAGACGTTAAAAACGGACGGAATTTGCAGTCGTAATACCAGAGCATCGAAACTACTTGGAACTCTTGCGTATGTGAACGTGTCCGCGCCTTTGTACTCTGGTCCCTTCACCCCTGCAAACCAACCAACCATCGTGTCCGTGCACATAAGAGTAGCAAAGAACGGAGAACAGCGCAGCTTGGTTGTGCTTGGGGGCGTAGCTCAGTTGGTAGAGCGTTCGCTTTGCATGTGAAAGGTCCCGGGTTCAAGCCCCGGCGCCTCCATGTTTTGTGGTAAGTGTTGGTCGCGGCGAGCCTAAAGGCACGCAAGATGTTGCAAAGCCAGCGTCACAGACTCGTATACTGACGTAAGGAGAGCAAGACGTAAATGTGAGGACCGGCTGTTGTCGAGGTGTCATCGAGTGCAAATCTGCCTTAGGTATAACGGCCTAACCTCAATGAAGTCTAGAGAGTGGACAACACGTTCGTCTACCCCAGAGCGTTGGCCGAACGCTATTTTCGACGTCGTGCGTGCCACTTTGATTTTGGCCAACTACGATTCGATACAGAATGCAGGAAACCTGAAAGACACCCTCACGGACACATTGAGAGTAGTGTTTGTCAGCGGAATAATGGGAGTGCAAGGGTCTGTGTCATTGATATGGCTGTATGTAGCGCAGTTCGTCAGCAGGGGGCGTAGATCAGATGGTAGAGCGCTCGCTTAGCATGCGAGAGGTACTGGGATCGATACCCAGCGCCTCCAGAATTTTTAACACACCAACATGCGCACACTGCCATGCAAGTGGAATAATTCACAGCCAGAAAATGTGTCAAGGCAGATACGAGCCAACGATTAGCAGCCACAATTGGCAAGCGTGCTGTAATGCGCACGAAGCACCCTCCTCCCACCACTACACTTAATTTAGAAACAGTACAAGTGTTCCCATAAGATTCTCAAACCTATGTCGCAAAGATCAGCCTTGCGCCGAATTCACAAAAATCCCACTGCACATTCCAATTCTTGACGTGCAGTCGGCTGCTACTGGTGTTGCTAGTTGTGACTGCTGATGACAGATGCCGTAGCAATCAATTCATGGAGTGAGTTGTATGTTTTGCGATACTCTGTCTCTGACAAGCAAGCAGAGGTGACATAGGCGCGAACACAGGAAGCTTGCAGCCCCTCGCTGCCTGCAGACACCGAACAGCCACACTAGGAGGGCGGCCTAAGTCGTAGGCGAAATGTGCTCATTCGCTTGTGTGCGACGTCAAGCTCTAAATAAGGCTGTCACTAGCGTGAGCGTTGCGTGAGCGTCGTGTAAAGTCGGAAAAGTCGTCTGCGTGGGTGAGTGCCATGTTTGGGGAGCGTTTCGTAGTTTGCGCAGTGCAATGGAGACGCGGAAAGTTGTTGTGGGCCAGTCTTTTGCAGTTGGACGACAAGAGTGGTACACAGTAGTAAAGTGCGAGGCAGTGAGTTGGCATGAACAGTCGAGTGCACAATGGGTCTTCAGATGTGCTTGTTACCTCAGGTGCTGTGTGATTGTCGACATGGAGTGAAAACGGAGCAACTTGTGACTGTCCCTTCAATTTAAGACGTTAAAAACGGACGGAATTTGCAGTCGTAATACCAGAGCATCGAAACTACTTGGAACTCTTGCGTATGTGAACGTGTCCGCGCCTTTGTACTCTGGTCCCTTCACCCCTGCAAACCAACCAACCATCGTGTCCGTGCACATAAGAGTAGCAAAGAACGGAGAACAGCGCAGCTTGGTTGTGCTTGGGGGCGTAGCTCAGTTGGTAGAGCGTTCGCTTTGCATGTGAAAGGTCCCGGGTTCAAGCCCCGGCGCCTCCATGTTTTGTGGTAAGTGTTGGTCGCGGCGAGCCTAAAGGCACGCAAGATGTTGCAAAGCCAGCGTCACAGACTCGTATACTGACGTAAGGAGAGCAAGACGTAAATGTGAGGACCGGCTGTTGTCGAGGTGTCATCGAGTGCAAATCTGCCTTAGGTATAACGGCCTAACCTCAATGAAGTCTAGAGAGTGGACAACACGTTCGTCTACCCCAGAGCGTTGGCCGAACGCTATTTTCGACGTCGTGCGTGCCACTTTGATTTTGGCCAACTACGATTCGATACAGAATGCAGGAAACCTGAAAGACACCCTCACGGACACATTGAGAGTAGTGTTTGTCAGCGGAATAATGGGAGTGCAAGGGTCTGTGTCATTGATATGGCTGTATGTAGCGCAGTTCGTCAGCAGGGGGCGTAGCTCAGATGGTAGAGCGCTCGCTTAGCATGCGAGAGGTACTGGGATCGATACCCAGCGCCTCCAGAATTTTTAACACACCAACATGCGCACACTGCCATGCAAGTGGAATAATTCACAGCCAGAAAATGTGTCAAGGCAGATACGAGCCAACGATTAGCAGCCACAATTGGCAAGCGTGCTGTAATGCGCACGAAGCACCCTCCTCCCACCACTACACTTAATTTAGAAACAGTACAAGTGTTCCCATAAGATTCTCAAACCTATGTCGCAAAGATCAGCCTTGCGCCGAATTCACAAAAATCCCACTGCACATTCCAATTCTTGACGTGCAGTCGGCTGCTACTGGTGTTGCTAGTTGTGACTGCTGATGACAGATGCCGTAGCAATCAATTCATGGAGTGAGTTGTATGTTTTGCGATACTCTGTCTCTGACAAGCAAGCAGAGGTGACATAGGCGCGAACACAGGAAGCTTGCAGCCCCTCGCTGCCTGCAGACACCGAACAGCCACACTAGGAGGGCGGCCTAAGTCGTAGGCGAAATGTGCTCATTCGCTTGTGTGCGACGTCAAGCTCTAAATAAGGCTGTCACTAGCGTGAGCGTCGTGTAAAGTCGGAAAAGTCGTCTGCGTGGGTGAGTGCCATGTTTGGGGAGCGTTTCGTAGTTTGCGCAGTGCAATGGAGACGCGGAAAGTTGTTGTGGGCCAGTCTTTTGCAGTTGGACGACAAGAGTGGTACACAGTAGTAAAGTGCGAGGCAGTGAGTTGGCATGAACAGTCGAGTGCACAATGGGTCTTCAGATGTGCTTGTTACCTCAGGTGCTGTGTGATTGTCGACATGGAGTGAAAACGGAGCAACTTGTGACTGTCCCTTCAATTTAAGACGTTAAAAACGGACGGAATTTGCAGTCGTAATACCAGAGCATCGAAACTACTTGGAACTCTTGCGTATGTGAACGTGTCCGCGCCTTTGTACTCTGGTCCCTTCACCCCTGCAAACCAACCAACCATCGTGTCCGTGCACATAAGAGTAGCAAAGAACGGAGAACAGCGCAGCTTGGTTGTGCTTGGGGGCGTAGCTCAGTTGGTAGAGCGTTCGCTTTGCATGTGAAAGGTCCCGGGTTCAAGCCCCGGCGCCTCCATGTTTTGTGGTAAGTGTTGGTCGCGGCGAGCCTAAAGGCACGCAAGATGTTGCAAAGCCAGCGTCACAGACTCGTATACTGACGTAAGGAGAGCAAGACGTAAATGTGAGGACCGGCTGTTGTCGAGGTGTCATCGAGTGCAAATCTGCCTTAGGTATAACGGCCTAACCTCAATGAAGTCTAGAGAGTGGACAACACGTTCGTCTACCCCAGAGCGTTGGCCGAACGCTATTTTCGACGTCGTGCGTGCCACTTTGATTTTGGCCAACTACGATTCGATACAGAATGCAGGAAACCTGAAAGACACCCTCACGGACACATTGAGAGTAGTGTTTGTCAGCGGAATAATGGGAGTGCAAGGGTCTGTGTCATTGATATGGCTGTATGTAGCGCAGTTCGTCAGCAGGGGGCGTAGCTCAGATGGTAGAGCGCTCGCTTAGCATGCGAGAGGTACTGGGATCGATACCCAGCGCCTCCAGAATTTTTAACACACCAACATGCGCACACTGCCATGCAAGTGGAATAATTCACAGCCAGAAAATGTGTCAAGGCAGATACGAGCCAACGATTAGCAGCCACAATTGGCAAGCGTGCTGTAATGCGCACGAAGCACCCTCCTCCCACCACTACACTTAATTTAGAAACAGTACAAGTGTTCCCATAAGATTCTCAAACCTATGTCGCAAAGATCAGCCTTGCGCCGAATTCACAAAAATCCCACTGCACATTCCAATTCTTGACGTGCAGTCGGCTGCTACTGGTGTTGCTAGTTGTGACTGCTGATGACAGATGCCGTAGCAATCAATTCATGGAGTGAGTTGTATGTTTTGCGATACTCTGTCTCTGACAAGCAAGCAGAGGTGACATAGGCGCGAACACAGGAAGCTTGCAGCCCCTCGCTGCCTGCAGACACCGAACAGCCACACTAGGAGGGCGGCCTAAGTCGTAGGCGAAATGTGCTCATTCGCTTGTGTGCGACGTCAAGCTCTAAATAAGGCTGTCACTAGCGTGAGCGTTGCGTGAGCGTCGTGTAAAGTCGGAAAAGTCGTCTGCGTGGGTGAGTGCCATGTTTGGGGAGCGTTTCGTAGTTTGCGCAGTGCAATGGAGACGCGGAAAGTTGTTGTGGGCCAGTCTTTTGCAGTTGGACGACAAGAGTGGTACACAGTAGTAAAGTGCGAGGCAGTGAGTTGGCATGAACAGTCGAGTGCACAATGGGTCTTCAGATGTGCTTGTTACCTCAGGTGCTGTGTGATTGTCGACATGGAGTGAAAACGGAGCAACTTGTGACTGTCCCTTCAATTTAAGACGTTAAAAACGGACGGAATTTGCAGTCGTAATACCAGAGCATCGAAACTACTTGGAACTCTTGCGTATGTGAACGTGTCCGCGCCTTTGTACTCTGGTCCCTTCACCCCTGCAAACCAACCAACCATCGTGTCCGTGCACATAAGAGTAGCAAAGAACGGAGAACAGCGCAGCTTGGTTGCGCTTGGGGGCGTAGCTCAGTTGGTAGAGCGTTCGCTTTGCATGTGAAAGGTCCCGGGTTCAAGCCCCGGCGCCTCCATGTTTTGTGGTAAGTGTTGGTCGCGGCGAGCCTAAAGGCACGCAAGATGTTGCAAAGCCAGCGTCACAGACTCGTATACTGACGTAAGGAGAGCAAGACGTAAATGTGAGGACCGGCTGTTGTCGAGGTGTCATCGAGTGCAAATCTGCCTTAGGTATAACGGCCTAACCTCAATGAAGTCTAGAGAGTGGACAACACGTTCGTCTACCCCAGAGCGTTGGCCGAACGCTATTTTCGACGTCGTGCGTGCCACTTTGATTTTGGCCAACTACGATTCGATACAGAATGCAGGAAACCTGAAAGACACCCTCACGGACACATTGAGAGTAGTGTTTGTCAGCGGAATAATGGGAGTGCAAGGGTCTGTGTCATTGATATGGCTGTATGTAGCGCAGTTCGTCAGCAGGGGGCGTAGCTCAGATGGTAGAGCGCTCGCTTAGCATGCGAGAGGTACTGGGATCGATACCCAGCGCCTCCAGAATTTTTAACACACCAACATGCGCACACTGCCATGCAAGTGGAATAATTCACAGCCAGAAAATGTGTCAAGGCAGATACGAGCCAACGATTAGCAGCCACAATTGGCAAGCGTGCTGTAATGCGCACGAAGCACCCTCCTCCCACCACTACACTTAATTTAGAAACAGTACAAGTGTTCCCATAAGATTCTCAAACCTATGTCGCAAAGATCAGCCTTGCGCCGAATTCACAAAAATCCCACTGCACATTCCAATTCTTGACGTGCAGTCGGCTGCTACTGGTGTTGCTAGTTGTGACTGCTGATGACAGATGCCGTAGCAATCAATTCATGGAGTGAGTTGTATGTTTTGCGATACTCTGTCTCTGACAAGCAAGCAGAGGTGACATAGGCGCGAACACAGGAAGCTTGCAGCCCCTCGCTGCCTGCAGACACCGAACAGCCACACTAGGAGGGCGGCCTAAGTCGTAGGCGAAATGTGCTCATTCGCTTGTGTGCGACGTCAAGCTCTAAATAAGGCTGTCACTAGCGTGAGCGTTGCGTGAGCGTCGTGTAAAGTCGGAAAAGTCGTCTGCGTGGGTGAGTGCCATGTTTGGGGAGCGTTTCGTAGTTTGCGCAGTGCAATGGAGACGCGGAAAGTTGTTGTGGGCCAGTCTTTTGCAGTTGGACGACAAGAGTGGTACACAGTAGTAAAGTGCGAGGCAGTGAGTTGGCATGAACAGTCGAGTGCACAATGGGTCTTCAGATGTGCTTGTTACCTCAGGTGCTGTGTGATTGTCGACATGGAGTGAAAACGGAGCAACTTGTGACTGTCCCTTCAATTTAAGACGTTAAAAACGGACGGAATTTGCAGTCGTAATACCAGAGCATCGAAACTACTTGGAACTCTTGCGTATGTGAACGTGTCCGCGCCTTTGTACTCTGGTCCCTTCACCCCTGCAAACCAACCAACCATCGTGTCCGTGCACATAAGAGTAGCAAAGAACGGAGAACAGCGCAGCTTGGTTGTGCTTGGGGGCGTAGCTCAGTTGGTAGAGCGTTCGCTTTGCATGTGAAAGGTCCCGGGTTCAAGCCCCGGCGCCTCCATGTTTTGTGGTAAGTGTTGGTCGCGGCGAGCCTAAAGGCACGCAAGATGTTGCAAAGCCAGCGTCACAGACTCGTATACTGACGTAAGGAGAGCAAGACGTAAATGTGAGGACCGGCTGTTGTCGAGGTGTCATCGAGTGCAAATCTGCCTTAGGTATAACGGCCTAACCTCAATGAAGTCTAGAGAGTGGACAACACGTTCGTCTACCCCAGAGCGTTGGCCGAACGCTATTTTCGACGTCGTGCGTGCCACTTTGATTTTGGCCAACTACGATTCGATACAGAATGCAGGAAACCTGAAAGACACCCTCACGGACACATTGAGAGTAGTGTTTGTCAGCGGAATAATGGGAGTGCAAGGGTCTGTGTCATTGATATGGCTGTATGTAGCGCAGTTCGTCAGCAGGGGGCGTAGCTCAGATGGTAGAGCGCTCGCTTAGCATGCGAGAGGTACTGGGATCGATACCCAGCGCCTCCAGAATTTTTAACACACCAACATGCGCACACTGCCATGCAAGTGGAATAATTCACAGCCAGAAAATGTGTCAAGGCAGATACGAGCCAACGATTAGCAGCCACAATTGGCAAGCGTGCTGTAATGCGCACGAAGCACCCTCCTCCCACCACTACACTTAATTTAGAAACAGTACAAGTGTTCCCATAAGATTCTCAAACCTATGTCGCAAAGATCAGCCTTGCGCCGAATTCACAAAAATCCCACTGCACATTCCAATTCTTGACGTGCAGTCGGCTGCTACTGGTGTTGCTAGTTGTGACTGCTGATGACAGATGCCGTAGCAATCAATTCATGGAGTGAGTTGTATGTTTTGCGATACTCTGTCTCTGACAAGCAAGCAGAGGTGACATAGGCGCGAACACAGGAAGCTTGCAGCCCCTCGCTGCCTGCAGACACCGAACAGCCACACTAGGAGGGCGGCCTAAGTCGTAGGCGAAATGTGCTCATTCGCTTGTGTGCGACGTCAAGCTCTAAATAAGGCTGTCACTAGCGTGAGCGTTGCGTGAGCGTCGTGTAAAGTCGGAAAAGTCGTCTGCGTGGGTGAGTGCCATGTTTGGGGAGCGTTTCGTAGTTTGCGCAGTGCAATGGAGACGCGGAAAGTTGTTGTGGGCCAGTCTTTTGCAGTTGGACGACAAGAGTGGTACACAGTAGTAAAGTGCGAGGCAGTGAGTTGGCATGAACAGTCGAGTGCACAATGGGTCTTCAGATGTGCTTGTTACCTCAGGTGCTGTGTGATTGTCGACATGGAGTGAAAACGGAGCAACTTGTGACTGTCCCTTCAATTTAAGACGTTAAAAACGGACGGAATTTGCAGTCGTAATACCAGAGCATCGAAACTACTTGGAACTCTTGCGTATGTGAACGTGTCCGCGCCTTTGTACTCTGGTCCCTTCACCCCTGCAAACCAACCAACCATCGTGTCCGTGCACATAAGAGTAGCAAAGAACGGAGAACAGCGCAGCTTGGTTGTGCTTGGGGGCGTAGCTCAGTTGGTAGAGCGTTCGCTTTGCATGTGAAAGGTCCCGGGTTCAAGCCCCGGCGCCTCCATGTTTTGTGGTAAGTGTTGGTCGCGGCGAGCCTAAAGGCACGCAAGATGTTGCAAAGCCAGCGTCACAGACTCGTATACTGACGTAAGGAGAGCAAGACGTAAATGTGAGGACCGGCTGTTGTCGAGGTGTCATCGAGTGCAAATCTGCCTTAGGTATAACGGCCTAACCTCAATGAAGTCTAGAGAGTGGACAACACGTTCGTCTACCCCAGAGCGTTGGCCGAACGCTATTTTCGACGTCGTGCGTGCCACTTTGATTTTGGCCAACTACGATTCGATACAGAATGCAGGAAACCTGAAAGACACCCTCACGGACACATTGAGAGTAGTGTTTGTCAGCGGAATAATGGGAGTGCAAGGGTCTGTGTCATTGATATGGCTGTATGTAGCGCAGTTCGTCAGCAGGGGGCGTAGCTCAGATGGTAGAGCGCTCGCTTAGCATGCGAGAGGTACTGGGATCGATACCCAGCGCCTCCAGAATTTTTAACACACCAACATGCGCACACTGCCATGCAAGTGGAATAATTCACAGCCAGAAAATGTGTCAAGGCAGATACGAGCCAACGATTAGCAGCCACAATTGGCAAGCGTGCTGTAATGCGCACGAAGCACCCTCCTCCCACCACTACACTTAATTTAGAAACAGTACAAGTGTTCCCATAAGATTCTCAAACCTATGTCGCAAAGATCAGCCTTGCGCCGAATTCACAAAAATCCCACTGCACATTCCAATTCTTGACGTGCAGTCGGCTGCTACTGGTGTTGCTAGTTGTGACTGCTGATGACAGATGCCGTAGCAATCAATTCATGGAGTGAGTTGTATGTTTTGCGATACTCTGTCTCTGACAAGCAAGCAGAGGTGACATAGGCGCGAACACAGGAAGCTTGCAGCCCCTCGCTGCCTGCAGACACCGAACAGCCACAGTAGGAGGGCGGCCTAAGTCGTAAGCGAAATGTGCTCATTCGCTTGTGTGCGACGTCAAGCTCTAAATAAGGCTGTCACTAGCGTGAGCGTCGTGTAAAGTCGGAAAAGTCGTCTGCGTGGGTGAGTGCCATGTTTGGGGAGCGTTTCGTAGTTTGCGCAGTGCAATGGAGACGCGGAAAGTTGTTGTGGCCCAGTCTTTTGCAGTTGGACGACAAGAGTGGTACACAGTAGTAAAGTGCGAGGCAGTGAGTTGGCATGAACAGTCGAGTGCACAATGGGTCTTCAGATGTGCTTGTTACCTCAGGTGCTGTGTGATTGTCGACATGGAGTGAAAACGGAGCAACTTGTGACTGTCCCTTCAATTTAAGACGTTAAAAACGGACGGAATTTGCAGTCGTAATACCAGAGCATCGAAACTACTTGGAACTCTTGCGTATGTGAACGTGTCCGCGCCTTTGTACTCTGGTCCCTTCACCCCTGCAAACCAACCAACCATCGCGTCCGTGCACATAAGAGTAGCAAAGAACGGAGATCAGCGCAGCTTGCTTGTGCTTGGGGGCGTAGCTCAGTTGGTAGAGCGTTCGCTTTGCATGTGAAAGGTCCCGGGTTCAAGCCCCGGCGCCTCCATGTTTTGTGGTCAGTGCGTGGTAAGTGTTGGTCGCGGCGAGCCTAAAGGCACGCAAGATGTTGCAAAGCCAGCGTCACAGACTCGTATACTGACGTAAGGAGAGCAAGACGTAAATGTGAGGACCGGCTGTTGTCGAGGTGTCATCGAGTGCAAATCTGCCTTAGGTATAACGGCCTAACCTCAATGAAGTCTAGAGAGTGGACAACACGTTCGTCTACCCCAGAGCGTTGGCCGAACGCTATTTTCGACGTCGTGCGTGCCACTTTGATTTTGGCCAACTACGATTCGATACAGAATGCAGGAAACCTGAAAGACACCCTCACGGACACATTGAGAGTAGTGTTTGTCAGCGGAATAATGGGAGTGCAAGGGTCTGTGTCATTGATATGGCTGTATGTAGCGCAGTTCGTCAGCAGGGGGCGTAGCTCAGATGGTAGAGCGCTCGCTTAGCATGCGAGAGGTACTGGGATCGATACCCAGCGCCTCCAGAATTTTTAACACACCAACATGCGCACACTGCCATGCAAGTGGAATAATTCACAGCCAGAAAATGTGTCAAGGCAGATACGAGCCAACGATTAGCAGCCACAATTGGCAAGCGTGCTGTAATGCGCACGAAGCACCCTCCTCCCACCACTACACTTAATTTAGAAACAGTACAAGTGTTCCCATAAGATTCTCAAACCTATGTCGCAAAGATCAGCCTTGCGCCGAATTCACAAAAATCCCACTGCACATTCCAATTCTTGACGTGCAGTCGGCTGCTACTGGTGTTGCTAGTTGTGACTGCTGATGACAGATGCCGTAGCAATCAATTCATGGAGTGAGTTGTATGTTTTGCGATACTCTGTCTCTGACAAGCAAGCAGAGGTGACATAGGCGCGAACACAGGAAGCTTGCAGCCCCTCGCTGCCTGCAGACACCGAACAGCCACACTAGGAGGGCGGCCTAAGTCGTAGGCGAAATGTGCTCATTCGCTTGTGTGCGACGTCAAGCTCTAAATAAGGCTGTCACTAGCGTGAGCGTCGTGTAAAGTCGGAAAAGTCGTCTGCGTGGGTGAGTGCCATGTTTGGGGAGCGTTTCGTAGTTTGCGCAGTGCAATGGAGACGCGGAAAGTTGTTGTGGCCCAGTCTTTTGCAGTTGGACGACAAGAGTGGTACACAGTAGTAAAGTGCGAGGCAGTGAGTTGGCATGAACAGTCGAGTGCACAATGGGTCTTCAGATGTGCTTGTTACCTCAGGTGCTGTGTGATTGTCGACATGGAGTGAAAACGGAGCAACTTGTGACTGTCCCTTCAATTTAAGACGTTAAAAACGGACGGAATTTGCAGTCGTAATACCAGAGCATCGAAACTACTTGGAACTCTTGCGTATGTGAACGTGTCCGCGCCTTTGTACTCTGGTCCCTTCACCCCTGCAAACCAACCAACCATCGCGTCCGTGCACATAAGAGTAGCAAAGAACGGAGATCAGCGCAGCTTGCTTGTGCTTGGGGGCGTAGCTCAGTTGGTAGAGCGTTCGCTTTGCATGTGAAAGGTCCCGGGTTCAAGCCCCGGCGCCTCCATGTTTTGTGGTCAGTGCGTGGTAAGTGTTGGTCGCGGCGAGCCTAAAGGCACGCAAGATGTTGCAAAGCCAGCGTCACAGACTCGTATACTGACGTAAGGAGAGCAAGACGTAAATGTGAGGACCGGCTGTTGTCGAGGTGTCATCGAGTGCAAATCTGCCTTAGGTATAACGGCCTAACCTCAATGAAGTCTAGAGAGTGGACAACACGTTCGTCTACCCCAGAGCGTTGGCCGAACGCTATTTTCGACGTCGTGCGTGCCACTTTGATTTTGGCCAACTACGATTCGATACAGAATGCAGGAAACCTGAAAGACACCCTCACGGACACATTGAGAGTAGTGTTTGTCAGCGGAATAATGGGAGTGCAAGGGTCTGTGTCATTGATATGGCTGTATGTAGCGCAGTTCGTCAGCAGGGGGCGTAGCTCAGATGGTAGAGCGCTCGCTTAGCATGCGAGAGGTACTGGGATCGATACCCAGCGCCTCCAGAATTTTTAACACACCAACATGCGCACACTGCCATGCAAGTGGAATAATTCACAGCCAGAAAATGTGTCAAGGCAGATACGAGCCAACGATTAGCAGCCACAATTGGCAAGCGTGCTGTAATGCGCACGAAGCACCCTCCTCCCACCACTACACTTAATTTAGAAACAGTACAAGTGTTCCCATAAGATTCTCAAACCTATGTCGCAAAGATCAGCCTTGCGCCGAATTCACAAAAATCCCACTGCACATTCCAATTCTTGACGTGCAGTCGGCTGCTACTGGTGTTGCTAGTTGTGACTGCTGATGACAGATGCCGTAGCAATCAATTCATGGAGTGAGTTGTATGTTTTGCGATACTCTGTCTCTGACAAGCAAGCAGAGGTGACATAGGCGCGAACACAGGAAGCTTGCAGCCCCTCGCTGCCTGCAGACACCGAACAGCCACACTAGGAGGGCGGCCTAAGTCGTAGGCGAAATGTGCTCATTCGCTTGTGTGCGACGTCAAGCTCTAAATAAGGCTGTCACTAGCGTGAGCGTCGTGTAAAGTCGGAAAAGTCGTCTGCGTGGGTGAGTGCCATGTTTGGGGAGCGTTTCGTAGTTTGCGCAGTGCAATGGAGACGCGGAAAGTTGTTGTGGCCCAGTCTTTTGCAGTTGGACGACAAGAGTGGTACACAGTAGTAAAGTGCGAGGCAGTGAGTTGGCATGAACAGTCGAGTGCACAATGGGTCTTCAGATGTGCTTGTTACCTCAGGTGCTGTGTGATTGTCGACATGGAGTGAAAACGGAGCAACTTGTGACTGTCCCTTCAATTTAAGACGTTAAAAACGGACGGAATTTGCAGTCGTAATACCAGAGCATCGAAACTACTTGGAACTCTTGCGTATGTGAACGTGTCCGCGCCTTTGTACTCTGGTCCCTTCACCCCTGCAAACCAACCAACCATCGCGTCCGTGCACATAAGAGTAGCAAAGAACGGAGATCAGCGCAGCTTGCTTGTGCTTGGGGGCGTAGCTCAGTTGGTAGAGCGTTCGCTTTGCATGTGAAAGGTCCCGGGTTCAAGCCCCGGCGCCTACATGTTTTGTGGTCAGTGCGTGGTAAGTGTTGGTCGCGGCGAGCCTAAAGGCACGCAAGATGTTGCAAAGCCAGCGTCACAGACTCGTATACTGACGTAAGGAGAGCAAGACGTAAATGTGAGGACCGGCTGTTGTCGAGGTGTCATCGAGTGCAAATCTGCCTTAGGTATAACGGCCTAACCTCAATGAAGTCTAGAGAGTGGACAACACGTTCGTCTACCCCAGAGCGTTGGCCGAACGCTATTTTCGACGTCGTGCGTGCCACTTTGATTTTGGCCAACTACGATTCGATACAGAATGCAGGAAACCTGAAAGACACCCTCACGGACACATTGAGAGTAGTGTTTGTCAGCGGAATAATGGGAGTGCAAGGGTCTGTGTCATTGATATGGCTGTATGTAGCGCAGTTCGTCAGCAGGGGGCGTAGCTCAGATGGTAGAGCGCTCGCTTAGCATGCGAGAGGTACTGGGATCGATACCCAGCGCCTCCAGAATTTTTAACACACCAACATGCGCACACTGCCATGCAAGTGGAATAATTCACAGCCAGAAAATGTGTCAAGGCAGATACGAGCCAACGATTAGCAGCCACAATTGGCAAGCGTGCTGTAATGCGCACGAAGCACCCTCCTCCCACCACTACACTTAATTTAGAAACAGTACAAGTGTTCCCATAAGATTCTCAAACCTATGTCGCAAAGATCAGCCTTGCGCCGAATTCACAAAAATCCCACTGCACATTCCAATTCTTGACGTGCAGTCGGCTGCTACTGGTGTTGCTAGTTGTGACTGCTGATGACAGATGCCGTAGCAATCAATTCATGGAGTGAGTTGTATGTTTTGCGATACTCTGTCTCTGACAAGCAAGCAGAGGTGACATAGGCGCGAACACAGGAAGCTTGCAGCCCCTCGCTGCCTGCAGACACCGAACAGCCACACTAGGAGGGCGGCCTAAGTCGTAGGCGAAATGTGCTCATTCGCTTGTGTGCGACGTCAAGCTCTAAATAAGGCTGTCACTAGCGTGAGCGTTGCGTGAGCGTCGTGTAAAGTCGGAAAAGTCGTCTGCGTGGGTGAGTGCCATGTTTGGGGAGCGTTTCGTAGTTTGCGCAGTGCAATGGAGACGCGGAAAGTTGTTGTGGGCCAGTCTTTTGCAGTTGGACGACAAGAGTGGTACACAGTAGTAAAGTGCGAGGCAGTGAGTTGGCATGAACAGTCGAGTGCACAATGGGTCTTCAGATGTGCTTGTTACCTCAGGTGCTGTGTGATTGTCGACATGGAGTGAAAACGGAGCAACTTGTGACTGTCCCTTCAATTTAAGACGTTAAAAACGGACGGAATTTGCAGTCGTAATACCAGAGCATCGAAACTACTTGGAACTCTTGCGTATGTGAACGTGTCCGCGCCTTTGTACTCTGGTCCCTTCACCCCTGCAAACCAACCAACCATCGTGTCCGTGCACATAAGAGTAGCAAAGAACGGAGAACAGCGCAGCTTGGTTGTGCTTGGGGGCGTAGCTCAGTTGGTAGAGCGTTCGCTTTGCATGTGAAAGGTCCCGGGTTCAAGCCCCGGCGCCTCCATGTTTTGTGGTAAGTGTTGGTCGCGGCGAGCCTAAAGGCACGCAAGATGTTGCAAAGCCAGCGTCACAGACTCGTATACTGACGTAAGGAGAGCAAGACGTAAATGTGAGGACCGGCTGTTGTCGAGGTGTCATCGAGTGCAAATCTGCCTTAGGTATAACGGCCTAACCTCAATGAAGTCTAGAGAGTGGACAACACGTTCGTCTACCCCAGAGCGTTGGCCGAACGCTATTTTCGACGTCGTGCGTGCCACTTTGATTTTGGCCAACTACGATTCGATACAGAATGCAGGAAACCTGAAAGACACCCTCACGGACACATTGAGAGTAGTGTTTGTCAGCGGAATAATGGGAGTGCAAGGGTCTGTGTCATTGATATGGCTGTATGTAGCGCAGTTCGTCAGCAGGGGGCGTAGCTCAGATGGTAGAGCGCTCGCTTAGCATGCGAGAGGTACTGGGATCGATACCCAGCGCCTCCAGAATTTTTAACACACCAACATGCGCACACTGCCATGCAAGTGGAATAATTCACAGCCAGAAAATGTGTCAAGGCAGATACGAGCCAACGATTAGCAGCCACAATTGGCAAGCGTGCTGTAATGCGCACGAAGCACCCTCCTCCCACCACTACACTTAATTTAGAAACAGTACAAGTGTTCCCATAAGATTCTCAAACCTATGTCGCAAAGATCAGCCTTGCGCCGAATTCACAAAAATCCCACTGCACATTCCAATTCTTGACGTGCAGTCGGCTGCTACTGGTGTTGCTAGTTGTGACTGCTGATGACAGATGCCGTAGCAATCAATTCATGGAGTGAGTTGTATGTTTTGCGATACTCTGTCTCTGACAAGCAAGCAGAGGTGACATAGGCGCGAACACAGGAAGCTTGCAGCCCCTCGCTGCCTGCAGACACCGAACAGCCACACTAGGAGGGCGGCCTAAGTCGTAGGCGAAATGTGCTCATTCGCTTGTGTGCGACGTCAAGCTCTAAATAAGGCTGTCACTAGCGTGAGCGTCGTGTAAAGTCGGAAAAGTCGTCTGCGTGGGTGAGTGCCATGTTTGGGGAGCGTTTCGTAGTTTGCGCAGTGCAATGGAGACGCGGAAAGTTGTTGTGGCCCAGTCTTTTGCAGTTGGACGACAAGAGTGGTACACAGTAGTAAAGTGCGAGGCAGTGAGTTGGCATGAACAGTCGAGTGCACAATGGGTCTTCAGATGTGCTTGTTACCTCAGGTGCTGTGTGATTGTCGACATGGAGTGAAAACGGAGCAACTTGTGACTGTCCCTTCAATTTAAGACGTTAAAAACGGACGGAATTTGCAGTCGTAATACCAGAGCATCGAAACTACTTGGAACTCTTGCGTATGTGAACGTGTCCGCGCCTTTGTACTCTGGTCCCTTCACCCCTGCAAACCAACCAACCATCGCGTCCGTGCACATAAGAGTAGCAAAGAACGGAGATCAGCGCAGCTTGCTTGTGCTTGGGGGCGTAGCTCAGTTGGTAGAGCGTTCGCTTTGCATGTGAAAGGTCCCGGGTTCAAGCCCCGGCGCCTCCATGTTTTGTGGTCAGTGCGTGGTAAGTGTTGGTCGCGGCGAGCCTAAAGGCACGCAAGATGTTGCAAAGCCAGCGTCACAGACTCGTATACTGACGTAAGGAGAGCAAGACGTAAATGTGAGGACCGGCTGTTGTCGAGGTGTCATCGAGTGCAAATCTGCCTTAGGTATAACGGCCTAACCTCAATGAAGTCTAGAGAGTGGACAACACGTTCGTCTACCCCAGAGCGTTGGCCGAACGCTATTTTCGACGTCGTGCGTGCCACTTTGATTTTGGCCAACTACGATTCGATACAGAATGCAGGAAACCTGAAAGACACCCTCACGGACACATTGAGAGTAGTGTTTGTCAGCGGAATAATGGGAGTGCAAGGGTCTGTGTCATTGATATGGCTGTATGTAGCGCAGTTCGTCAGCAGGGGGCGTAGCTCAGATGGTAGAGCGCTCGCTTAGCATGCGAGAGGTACTGGGATCGATACCCAGCGCCTCCAGAATTTTTAACACACCAACATGCGCACACTGCCATGCAAGTGGAATAATTCACAGCCAGAAAATGTGTCAAGGCAGATACGAGCCAACGATTAGCAGCCACAATTGGCAAGCGTGCTGTAATGCGCACGAAGCACCCTCCTCCCACCACTACACTTAATTTAGAAACAGTACAAGTGTTCCCATAAGATTCTCAAACCTATGTCGCAAAGATCAGCCTTGCGCCGAATTCACAAAAATCCCACTGCACATTCCAATTCTTGACGTGCAGTCGGCTGCTACTGGTGTTGCTAGTTGTGACTGCTGATGACAGATGCCGTAGCAATCAATTCATGGAGTGAGTTGTATGTTTTGCGATACTCTGTCTCTGACAAGCAAGCAGAGGTGACATAGGCGCGAACACAGGAAGCTTGCAGCCCCTCGCTGCCTGCAGACACCGAACAGCCACACTAGGAGGGCGGCCTAAGTCGTAGGCGAAATGTGCTCATTCGCTTGTGTGCGACGTCAAGCTCTAAATAAGGCCGTCACTAGCGTGAGCGTTGCGTGAGCGTCGTGTAAAGTCGGAAAAGTCGTCTGCGTGGGTGAGTGCCATGTTTGGGGAACGTTTCGTAGTTTGCGCAGTGCAATGGAGACGCGGAAAGTTGTTGTGGCCCAGTCTTTTGCAGTTGGACGACAAGAGTGGTACACAGTAGTAAAGTGCGAAGCAGTGAGTTGGCATGAACAGTCGAGTGCACAATGGGTCTTCAGATGTGCTTGTTACCTCAGGTGCTGTGTGATTGTCGACATGGAGTGAAAACGGAGCAACTTGTGACTGTCCCTTCAATTTAAGACGTTAAAAACGGACGGAATTTGCAGTCGTAATACCAGAGCATCGAAACTACTTGGAACTCTTGCGTATGTGAACGTGTCCGCGCCTTTGTACTCTGGTCCCTTCACCCCTGCAAACCAACCAACCATCGCGTCCGTGCACATAAGAGTAGCAAAGAACGGAGATCAGCGCAGCTTGCTTGTGCTTGGGGGCGTAGCTCAGTTGGTAGAGCGTTCGCTTTGCATGTGAAAGGTCCCGGGTTCAAGCCCCCGCGCCTCCATGTTTTGTGGTCAGTGCGTGGTAAGTGTTGGTCGCGGCGAGCCTAAAGGCACGCAAGATGTTGCAAAGCCAGCGTCACAGACTCGTATACTGACGTAAGGAGAGCAAGACGTAAATGTGAGGACCGGCTGTTGTCGAGGTGTCATCGAGTGCAAATCTGCCTTAGGTATAACGGCCTAACCTCAATGAAGTCTAGAGAGTGGACAACACGTTCGTCTACCTCAGAGCGTTGGCCGAACGCTATTTTCGACGTCGTGCGTGCCACTTTGATTTTGGCCAACTACGATTCGATACAGAATGCAGGAAACCTGAAAGACACCCTCACGGACACATTGAGAGTAGTGTTTGTCAGCGGAATAATGGGAGTGCAAGGGTCTGTGTCATTGATATGGCTGTATGTAGCGCAGTTCGTCAGCAGGGGGCGTAGCTCAGATGGTAGAGCGCTCGCTTAGCATGCGAGAGGTACTGGGATCGATACCCAGCGCCTCCAGAATTTTTAACACACCAACATGCGCACACTGCCATGCAAGTGGAATAATACACAGCCAGAAAATGTGTCAAGGCAGATACGAGCCAACGATTAGCAGCCACAATTGGCAAGCGTGCTGTAATGCGCACGAAGCACCCTCCTCCCACCACTACACTTAATTAAGAAACAGTACAAGTGTTCCCATAAGATTCTCAAACCTATGTCGCAAAGATCAGCCTTGCGCCGAATTCACAAAAATCCCACTGCACATTCCAATTCTTGACGTGCAGTCGGCTGCTACTGGTGTTGCTAGTTGTGACTGCTGATGACAGATGCCGTAGCAATCAATTCATGGAGTGAGTTGTATGTTTTGCGATACTCTGTCTCTGACAAGCAAGCAGAGGTGGCATAGGCGCGAACACAGGAAGCTTGCAGCCCCTCGCTGCCTGCAGACACCGAACAGCCACACTAGGAGGGCGGCCTAAGTCGTAGGCGAAATGTGCTCATTCGCTTGTGTGCGACGTCAAGCTCTAAATAAGGCTGTCACTAGCGTGAGCGTTGCGTGAGCGTCGTGTAAAGTCGGAAAAGTCATCTGCGTGGGTGAGTGCCATGTTTGGGGAGCGTTTCGTAGTTTGCGCAGTGCAATGGAGACGCGGAAAGTTGTTGTGGGCCAGTCTTTTGCAGTTGGACGACAAGAGTGGTACACAGTAGTAAAGTGCGAGGCAGTGAGTTGGCATGAACAGTCGAGTGCACAATGGGTCTTCAGATGTGCTTGTTACCTCAGGTGCTGTGTGATTGTCGACATGGAGTGAAAACGGAGCAACTTGTGACTGTCCCTTCAATTTAAGACGTTAAAAACGGACGGAATTTGCAGTCGTAATACCAGAGCATCGAAACTACTTGGAACTCTTGCGTATGTGAACGTGTCCGCGCCTTTGTACTCTGGTCCCTTCACCCCTGCAAACCAACCAACCATCGTGTCCGTGCACATAAGAGTAGCAAAGAACGGAGAACAGCGCAGCTTGGTTGTGCTTGGGGGCGTAGCTCAGTTGGTAGAGCGTTCGCTTTGCATGTGAAAGGTCCCGGGTTCAAGCCCCGGCGCCTCCATGTTTTGTGGTGAGTGTTGGTCGCGGCGAGCCTAAAGGCACGCAAGATGTTGCAAAGCCAGCGTCACAGACTCGTATACTGACGTAAGGAGAGCAAGACGTAAATGTGAGGACCGGCTGTTGTCGAGGTGTCATCGAGTGCAAATCTGCCTTAGGTATAACGGCCTAACCTCAATGAAGTCTAGAGAGTGGACAACACGTTCGTCTACCCCAGAGCGTTGGCCGAACGCTATTTTCGACGTCGTGCGTGCCACTTTGATTTTGGCCAACTACGATTCGATACAGAATGCAGGAAACCTGAAAGACACCCTCACGGACACATTGAGAGTAGTGTTTGTCAGCGGAATAATGGGAGTGCAAGGGTCTGTGTCATTGATATGGCTGTATGTAGCGCAGTTCGTCAGCAGGGGGCGTAGCTCAGATGGTAGAGCGCTCGCTTAGCATGCGAGAGGTACTGGGATCGATACCCAGCGCCTCCAGAATTTTTAACACACCAACATGCGCACACTGCCATGCAAGTGGAATAATTCACAGCCAGAAAATGTGTCAAGGCAGATACGAGCCAACGATTAGCAGCCACAATTGGCAAGCGTGCTGTAATGCGCACGAAGCACCCTCCTCCCACCACTACACTTAATTTAGAAACAGTACAAGTGTTCCCATAAGATTCTCAAACCTATGTCGCAAAGATCAGCCTTGCGCCGAATTCACAAAAATCCCACTGCACATTCCAATTCTTGACGTGCAGTCGGCTGCTACTGGTGTTGCTAGTTGTGACTGCTGATGACAGATGCCGTAGCAATCAATTCATGGAGTGAGTTGTATGTTTTGCGATACTCTGTCTCTGACAAGCAAGCAGAGGTGACATAGGCGCGAACACAGGAAGCTTGCAGCCCCTCGCTGCCTGCAGACACCGAACAGCCACACTAGGAGGGCGGCCTAAGTCGTAGGCGAAATGTGCTCATTCGCTTGTGTGCGACGTCAAGCTCTAAATAAGGCTGTCACTAGCGTGAGCGTTGCGTGAGCGTCGTGTAAAGTCGGAAAAGTCGTCTGCGTGGGTGAGTGCCATGTTTGGGGAGCGTTTCGTAGTTTGCGCAGTGCAATGGAGACGCGGAAAGTTGTTGTGGCCCAGTCTTTTGCAGTTGGACGACAAGAGTGGTACACAGTAGTAAAGTGCGAAGCAGTGAGTTGGCATGAACAGTCGAGTGCACAATGGGTCTTCAGATGTGCTTGTTACCTCAGGTGCTGTGTGATTGTCGACATGGAGTGAAAACGGAGCAACTTGTGTCTGTCCCTTCAATTTAAGACGTTAAAAACGGACGGAATTTGCAGTCGTAATACCAGAGCATCGAAACTACTTGGAACTCTTGCGTATGTGAACGTGTCCGCGCCTTTGTACTCTGGTCCCTTCACCCCTGCAAACCAACCAACCATCGCGTCCGTGCACATAAGAGTAGCAAAGAACGGAGATCAGCGCAGCTTGCTTGTGCTTGGGGGCGTAGCTCAGTTGGTAGAGCGTTCGCTTTGCATGTGAAAGGTCCCGGGTTCAAGCCCCGGCGCCTCCATGTTTTGTGGTCAGTGCGTGGTAAGTGTTGGTCGCGGCGAGCCTAAAGGCACGCAAGATGTTGCAAAGCCAGCGTCACAGACTCGTATACTGACGTAAGGAGAGCAAGACGTAAATGTGAGGACCGGCTGTTGTCGAGGTGTCATCGAGTGCAAATCTGCCTTAGGTATAACGGCCTAACCTCAATGAAGTCTAGAGAGTGGACAACACGTTCGTCTACCTCAGAGCGTTGGCCGAACGCTATTTTCGACGTCGTGCGTGCCACTTTGATTTTGGCCAACTACGATTCGATACAGAATGCAGGAAACCTGAAAGACACCCTCACGGACACATTGAGAGTAGTGTTTGTCAGCGGAATAATGGGAGTGCAAGGGTCTGTGTCATTGATATGGCTGTATGTAGCGCAGTTCGTCAGCAGGGGGCGTAGCTCAGATGGTAGAGCGCTCGCTTAGCATGCGAGAGGTACTGGGATCGATACCCAGCGCCTCCAGAATTTTTAACACACCAACATGCGCACACTGCCATGCAAGTGGAATAATACACAGCCAGAAAATGTGTCAAGGCAGATACGAGCCAACGATTAGCAGCCACAATTGGCAAGCGTGCTGTAATGCGCACGAAGCACCCTCCTCCCACCACTACACTTAATTAAGAAACAGTACAAGTGTTCCCATAAGATTCTCAAACCTATGTCGCAAAGATCAGCCTTGCGCCGAATTCACAAAAATCCCACTGCACATTCCAATTCTTGACGTGCAGTCGGCTGCTACTGGTGTTGCTAGTTGTGACTGCTGATGACAGATGCCGTAGCAATCAATTCATGGAGTGAGTTGTATGTTTTGCGATACTCTGTCTCTGACAAGCAAGCAGAGGTGACATAGGCGCGAACACAGGAAGCTTGCAGCCCCTCGCTGCCTGCAGACACCGAACAGCCACACTAGGAGGGCGGCCTAAGTCGTAGGCGAAATGTGCTCATTCGCTTGTGTGCGACGTCAAGCTCTAAATAAGGCTGTCACTAGCGTGAGCGTTGCGTGAGCGTCGTGTAAAGTCGGAAAAGTCGTCTGCGTGGGTGAGTGCCATGTTTGGGGAGCGTTTCGTAGTTTGCGCAGTGCAATGGAGACGCGGAAAGTTGTTGTGGCCCAGTCTTTTGCAGTTGGACGACAAGAGTGGTACACAGTAGTAAAGTGCGAAGCAGTGAGTTGGCATGAACAGTCGAGTGCACAATGGGTCTTCAGATGTGCTTGTTACCTCAGGTGCTGTGTGATTGTCGACATGGAGTGAAAACGGAGCAACTTGTGACTGTCCCTTCAATTTAAGACGTTAAAAACGGACGGAATTTGCAGTCGTAATACCAGAGCATCGAAACTACTTGGAACTCTTGCGTATGTGAACGTGTCCGCGCCTTTGTACTCTGGTCCCTTCACCCCTGCAAACCAACCAACCATCGCGTCCGTGCACATAAGAGTAGCAAAGAACGGAGATCAGCGCAGCTTGCTTGTGCTTGGGGGCGTAGCTCAGTTGGTAGAGCGTTCGCTTTGCATGTGAAAGGTCCCGGGTTCAAGCCCCGGCGCCTCCATGTTTTGTGGTCAGTGCGTGGTAAGTGTTGGTCGCGGCGAGCCTAAAGGCACGCAAGATGTTGCAAAGCCAGCGTCACAGACTCGTATACTGACGTAAGGAGAGCAAGACGTAAATGTGAGGACCGGCTGTTGTCGAGGTGTCATCGAGTGCAAATCTGCCTTAGGTATAACGGCCTAACCTCAATGAAGTCTAGAGAGTGGACAACACGTTCGTCTACCTCAGAGCGTTGGCCGAACGCTATTTTCGACGTCGTGCGTGCCACTTTGATTTTGGCCAACTACGATTCGATACAGAATGCAGGAAACCTGAAAGACACCCTCACGGACACATTGAGAGTAGTGTTTGTCAGCGGAATAATGGGAGTGCAAGGGTCTGTGTCATTGATATGGCTGTATGTAGCGCAGTTCGTCAGCAGGGGGCGTAGCTCAGATGGTAGAGCGCTCGCTTAGCATGCGAGAGGTACTGGGATCGATACCCAGCGCCTCCAGAATTTTTAACACACCAACATGCGCACACTGCCATGCAAGTGGAATAATTCACAGCCAGAAAATGTGTCAAGGCAGATACGAGCCAACGATTAGCAGCCACAATTGGCAAGCGTGCTGTAATGCGCACGAAGCACCCTCCTCCCACCACTACACTTAATTTAGAAACAGTACAAGTGTTCCCATAAGATTCTCAAACCTATGTCGCAAAGATCAGCCTTGCGCCGAATTCACAAAAATCCCACTGCACATTCCAATTCTTGACGTGCAGTCGGCTGCTACTGGTGTTGCTAGTTGTGACTGCTGATGACAGATGCCGTAGCAATCAATTCATGGAGTGAGTTGTATGTTTTGCGATACTCTGTCTCTGACAAGCAAGCAGAGGTGACATAGGCGCGAACACAGGAAGCTTGCAGCCCCTCGCTGCCTGCAGACACCGAACAGCCACACTAGGAGGGCGGCCTAAGTCGTAGGCGAAATGTGCTCATTCGCTTGTGTGCGACGTCAAGCTCTAAATAAGGCTGTCACTAGCGTGAGCGTCGTGTAAAGTCGGAAAAGTCGTCTGCGTGGGTGAGTGCCATGTTTGGGGAGCGTTTCGTAGTTTGCGCAGTGCAATGGAGACGCGGAAAGTTGTTGTGGCCCAGTCTTTTGCAGTTGGACGACAAGAGTGGTACACAGTAGTAAAGTGCGAAGCAGTGAGTTGGCATGAACAGTCGAGTGCACAATGGGTCTTCAGATGTGCTTGTTACCTCAGGTGCTGTGTGATTGTCGACATGGAGTGAAAACGGAGCAACTTGTGACTGTCCCTTCAATTTAAGACGTTAAAAACGGACGGAATTTGCAGTCGTAATACCAGAGCATCGAAACTACTTGGAACTCTTGCGTATGTGAACGTGTCCGCGCCTTTGTACTCTGGTCCCTTCACCCCTGCAAACCAACCAACCATCGCGTCCGTGCACATAAGAGTAGCAAAGAACGGAGATCAGCGCAGCTTGCTTGTGCTTGGGGGCGTAGCTCAGTTGGTAGAGCGTTCGCTTTGCATGTGAAAGGTCCCGGGTTCAAGCCCCGGCGCCTCCATGTTTTGTGGTCAGTGCGTGGTAAGTGTTGGTCGCGGCGAGCCTAAAGGCACGCAAGATGTTGCAAAGCCAGCGTCACAGACTCGTATACTGACGTAAGGAGAGCAAGACGTAAATGTGAGGACCGGCTGTTGTCGAGGTGTCATCGAGTGCAAATCTGCCTTAGGTATAACGGCCTAACCTCAATGAAGTCTAGAGAGTGGACAACACGTTCGTCTACCTCAGAGCGTTGGCCGAACGCTATTTTCGACGTCGTGCGTGCCACTTTGATTTTGGCCAACTACGATTCGATACAGAATGCAGGAAACCTGAAAGACACCCTCACGGACACATTGAGAGTAGTGTTTGTCAGCGGAATAATGGGAGTGCAAGGGTCTGTGTCATTGATATGGCTGTATGTAGCGCAGTTCGTCAGCAGGGGGCGTAGCTCAGATGGTAGAGCGCTCGCTTAGCATGCGAGAGGTACTGGGATCGATACCCAGCGCCTCCAGAATTTTTAACACACCAACATGCGCACACTGCCATGCAAGTGGAATAATACACAGCCAGAAAATGTGTCAAGGCAGATACGAGCCAACGATTAGCAGCCACAATTGGCAAGCGTGCTGTAATGCGCACGAAGCACCCTCCTCCCACCACTACACTTAATTAAGAAACAGTACAAGTGTTCCCATAAGATTCTCAAACCTATGTCGCAAAGATCAGCCTTGCGCCGAATTCACAAAAATCCCACTGCACATTCCAATTCTTGACGTGCAGTCGGCTGCTACTGGTGTTGCTAGTTGTGACTGCTGATGACAGATGCCGTAGCAATCAATTCATGGAGTGAGTTGTATGTTTTGCGATACTCTGTCTCTGACAAGCAAGCAGAGGTGACATAGGCGCGAACACAGGAAGCTTGCAGCCCCTCGCTGCCTGCAGACACCGAACAGCCACACTAGGAGGGCGGCCTAAGTCGTAGGCGAAATGTGCTCATTCGCTTGTGTGCGACGTCAAGCTCTAAATAAGGCTGTCACTAGCGTGAGCGTTGCGTGAGCGTCGTGTAAAGTCGGAAAAGTCGTCTGCGTGGGTGAGTGCCATGTTTGGGGAGCGTTTCGTAGTTTGCGCAGTGCAATGGAGACGCGGAAAGTTGTTGTGGGCCAGTCTTTTGCAGTTGGACGACAAGAGTGGTACACAGTAGTAAAGTGCGAGGCAGTGAGTTGGCATGAACAGTCGAGTGCACAATGGGTCTTCAGATGTGCTTGTTACCTCAGGTGCTGTGTGATTGTCGACATGGAGTGAAAACGGAGCAACTTGTGACTGTCCCTTCAATTTAAGACGTTAAAAACGGACGGAATTTGCAGTCGTAATACCAGAGCATCGAAACTACTTGGAACTCTTGCGTATGTGAACGTGTCCGCGCCTTTGTACTCTGGTCCCTTCACCCCTGCAAACCAACCAACCATCGCGTCCGTGCACATAAGAGTAGCAAAGAACGGAGATCAGCGCAGCTTGCTTGTGCTTGGGGGCGTAGCTCAGTTGGTAGAGCGTTCGCTTTGCATGTGAAAGGTCCCGGGTTCAAGCCCCGGCGCCTCCATGTTTTGTGGTAAGTGTTGGTCGCGGCGAGCCTAAAGGCACGCAAGATGTTGCAAAGCCAGCGTCACAGACTCGTATACTGACGTAAGGAGAGCAAGACGTAAATGTGAGGACCGGCTGTTGTCGAGGTGTCATCGAGTGCAAATCTGCCTTAGGTATAACGGCCTAACCTCAATGAAGTCTAGAGAGTGGACAACACGTTCGTCTACCCCAGAGCGTTGGCCGAACGCTATTTTCGACGTCGTGCGTGCCACTTTGATTTTGGCCAACTACGATTCGATACAGAATGCAGGAAACCTGAAAGACACCCTCACGGACACATTGAGAGTAGTGTTTGTCAGCGGAATAATGGGAGTGCAAGGGTCTGTGTCATTGATATGGCTGTATGTAGCGCAGTTC
This sequence comes from Schistocerca americana, assembly GCF_021461395.2. NCBI lineage: Eukaryota > Metazoa > Arthropoda > Insecta > Orthoptera > Acrididae > Schistocerca > Schistocerca americana. The sequence continues at coordinate 102,646 of NW_025726029.1, forward strand.
GTCAGCAGGGGGCGTAGCTCAGATGGTAGAGCGCTCGCTTAGCATGCGAGAGGTACTGGGATCGATACCCAGCGCCTCCAGAATTTTTAACACACCAACATGCGCACACTGCCATGCAAGTGGAATAATTCACAGCCAGAAAATGTGTCAAGGCAGATACGAGCCAACGATTAGCAGCCACAATTGGCAAGCGTGCTGTAATGCGCACGAAGCACCCTCCTCCCACCACTACACTTAATTTAGAAACAGTACAAGTGTTCCCATAAGATTCTCAAACCTATGTCGCAAAGATCAGCCTTGCGCCGAATTCACAAAAATCCCACTGCACATTCCAATTCTTGACGTGCAGTCGGCTGCTACTGGTGTTGCTAGTTGTGACTGCTGATGACAGATGCCGTAGCAATCAATTCATGGAGTGAGTTGTATGTTTTGCGATACTCTGTCTCTGACAAGCAAGCAGAGGTGACATAGGCGCGAACACAGGAAGCTTGCAGCCCCTCGCTGCCTGCAGACACCGAACAGCCACACTAGGAGGGCGGCCTAAGTCGTAGGCGAAATGTGCTCATTCGCTTGTGTGCGACGTCAAGCTCTAAATAAGGCTGTCACTAGCGTGAGCGTTGCGTGAGCGTCGTGTAAAGTCGGAAAAGTCGTCTGCGTGGGTGAGTGCCATGTTTGGGGAGCGTTTCGTAGTTTGCGCAGTGCAATGGAGACGCGGAAAGTTGTTGTGGCCCAGTCTTTTGCAGTTGGACGACAAGAGTGGTACACAGTAGTAAAGTGCGAAGCAGTGAGTTGGCATGAACAGTCGAGTGCACAATGGGTCTTCAGATGTGCTTGTTACCTCAGGTGCTGTGTGATTGTCGACATGGAGTGAAAACGGAGCAACTTGTGACTGTCCCTTCAATTTAAGACGTTAAAAACGGACGGAATTTGCAGTCGTAATACCAGAGCATCGAAACTACTTGGAACTCTTGCGTATGTGAACGTGTCCGCGCCTTTGTACTCTGGTCCCTTCACCCCTGCAAACCAACCAACCATCGCGTCCGTGCACATAAGAGTAGCAAAGAACGGAGATCAGCGCAGCTTGCTTGTGCTTGGGGGCGTAGCTCAGTTGGTAGAGCGTTCGCTTTGCATGTGAAAGGTCCCGGGTTCAAGCCCCGGCGCCTCCATGTTTTGTGGTCAGTGCGTGGTAAGTGTTGGTCGCGGCGAGCCTAAAGGCACGCAAGATGTTGCAAAGCCAGCGTCACAGACTCGTATACTGACGTAAGGAGAGCAAGACGTAAATGTGAGGACCGGCTGTTGTCGAGGTGTCATCGAGTGCAAATCTGCCTTAGGTATAACGGCCTAACCTCAATGAAGTCTAGAGAGTGGACAACACGTTCGTCTACCTCAGAGCGTTGGCCGAACGCTATTTTCGACGTCGTGCGTGCCACTTTGATTTTGGCCAACTACGATTCGATACAGAATGCAGGAAACCTGAAAGACACCCTCACGGACACATTGAGAGTAGTGTTTGTCAGCGGAATAATGGGAGTGCAAGGGTCTGTGTCATTGATATGGCTGTATGTAGCGCAGTTCGTCAGCAGGGGGCGTAGCTCAGATGGTAGAGCGCTCGCTTAGCATGCGAGAGGTACTGGGATCGATACCCAGCGCCTCCAGAATTTTTAACACACCAACATGCGCACACTGCCATGCAAGTGGAATAATACACAGCCAGAAAATGTGTCAAGGCAGATACGAGCCAACGATTAGCAGCCACAATTGGCAAGCGTGCTGTAATGCGCACGAAGCACCCTCCTCCCACCACTACACTTAATTAAGAAACAGTACAAGTGTTCCCATAAGATTCTCAAACCTATGTCGCAAAGATCAGCCTTGCGCCGAATTCACAAAAATCCCACTGCACATTCCAATTCTTGACGTGCAGTCGGCTGCTACTGGTGTTGCTAGTTGTGACTGCTGATGACAGATGCCGTAGCAATCAATTCATGGAGTGAGTTGTATGTTTTGCGATACTCTGTCTCTGACAAGCAAGCAGAGGTGACATAGGCGCGAACACAGGAAGCTTGCAGCCCCTCGCTGCCTGCAGACACCGAACAGCCACACTAGGAGGGCGGCCTAAGTCGTAGGCGAAATGTGCTCATTCGCTTGTGTGCGACGTCAAGCTCTAAATAAGGCTGTCACTAGCGTGAGCGTTGCGTGAGCGTCGTGTAAAGTCGGAAAAGTCGTCTGCGTGGGTGAGTGCCATGTTTGGGGAGCGTTTCGTAGTTTGCGCAGTGCAATGGAGACGCGGAAAGTTGTTGTGGCCCAGTCTTTTGCAGTTGGACGACAAGAGTGGTACACAGTAGTAAAGTGCGAAGCAGTGAGTTGGCATGAACAGTCGAGTGCACAATGGGTCTTCAGATGTGCTTGTTACCTCAGGTGCTGTGTGATTGTCGACATGGAGTGAAAACGGAGCAACTTGTGACTGTCCCTTCAATTTAAGACGTTAAAAACGGACGGAATTTGCAGTCGTAATACCAGAGCATCGAAACTACTTGGAACTCTTGCGTATGTGAACGTGTCCGCGCCTTTGTACTCTGGTCCCTTCACCCCTGCAAACCAACCAACCATCGCGTCCGTGCACATAAGAGTAGCAAAGAACGGAGATCAGCGCAGCTTGCTTGTGCTTGGGGGCGTAGCTCAGTTGGTAGAGCGTTCGCTTTGCATGTGAAAGGTCCCGGGTTCAAGCCCCGGCGCCTCCATGTTTTGTGGTCAGTGCGTGGTAAGTGTTGGTCGCGGCGAGCCTAAAGGCACGCAAGATGTTGCAAAGCCAGCGTCACAGACTCGTATACTGACGTAAGGAGAGCAAGACGTAAATGTGAGGACCGGCTGTTGTCGAGGTGTCATCGAGTGCAAATCTGCCTTAGGTATAACGGCCTAACCTCAATGAAGTCTAGAGAGTGGACAACACGTTCGTCTACCTCAGAGCGTTGGCCGAACGCTATTTTCGACGTCGTGCGTGCCACTTTGATTTTGGCCAACTACGATTCGATACAGAATGCAGGAAACCTGAAAGACACCCTCACGGACACATTGAGAGTAGTGTTTGTCAGCGGAATAATGGGAGTGCAAGGGTCTGTGTCATTGATATGGCTGTATGTAGCGCAGTTCGTCAGCAGGGGGCGTAGCTCAGATGGTAGAGCGCTCGCTTAGCATGCGAGAGGTACTGGGATCGATACCCAGCGCCTCCAGAATTTTTAACACACCAACATGCGCACACTGCCATGCAAGTGGAATAATACACAGCCAGAAAATGTGTCAAGGCAGATACGAGCCAACGATTAGCAGCCACAATTGGCAAGCGTGCTGTAATGCGCACGAAGCACCCTCCTCCCACCACTACACTTAATTAAGAAACAGTACAAGTGTTCCCATAAGATTCTCAAACCTATGTCGCAAAGATCAGCCTTGCGCCGAATTCACAAAAATCCCACTGCACATTCCAATTCTTGACGTGCAGTCGGCTGCTACTGGTGTTGCTAGTTGTGACTGCTGATGACAGATGCCGTAGCAATCAATTCATGGAGTGAGTTGTATGTTTTGCGATACTCTGTCTCTGACAAGCAAGCAGAGGTGACATAGGCGCGAACACAGGAAGCTTGCAGCCCCTCGCTGCCTGCAGACACCGAACAGCCACACTAGGAGGGCGGCCTAAGTCGTAGGCGAAATGTGCTCATTCGCTTGTGTGCGACGTCAAGCTCTAAATAAGGCTGTCACTAGCGTGAGCGTTGCGTGAGCGTCGTGTAAAGTCGGAAAAGTCGTCTGCGTGGGTGAGTGCCATGTTTGGGGAGCGTTTCGTAGTTTGCGCAGTGCAATGGAGACGCGGAAAGTTGTTGTGGGCCAGTCTTTTGCAGTTGGACGACAAGAGTGGTACACAGTAGTAAAGTGCGAGGCAGTGAGTTGGCATGAACAGTCGAGTGCACAATGGGTCTTCAGATGTGCTTGTTACCTCAGGTGCTGTGTGATTGTCGACATGGAGTGAAAACGGAGCAACTTGTGACTGTCCCTTCAATTTAAGACGTTAAAAACGGACGGAATTTGCAGTCGTAATACCAGAGCATCGAAACTACTTGGAACTCTTGCGTATGTGAACGTGTCCGCGCCTTTGTACTCTGGTCCCTTCACCCCTGCAAACCAACCAACCATCGTGTCCGTGCACATAAGAGTAGTAAAGAACGGAGAACAGCGCAGCTTGGTTGTGCTTGGGGGCGTAGCTCAGTTGGTAGAGCGTTCGCTTTGCATGTGAAAGGTCCCGGGTTCAAGCCCCGGCGCCTCCATGTTTTGTGGTAAGTGTTGGTCGCGGCGAGCCTAAAGGCACGCAAGATGTTGCAAAGCCAGCGTCACAGACTCGTATACTGACGTAAGGAGAGCAAGACGTAAATGTGAGGACCGGCTGTTGTCGAGGTGTCATCGAGTGCAAATCTGCCTTAGGTATAACGGCCTAACCTCAATGAAGTCTAGAGAGTGGACAACACGTTCGTCTACCCCAGAGCGTTGGCCGAACGCTATTTTCGACGTCGTGCGTGCCACTTTGATTTTGGCCAACTACGATTCGATACAGAATGCAGGAAACCTGAAAGACACCCTCACGGACACATTGAGAGTAGTGTTTGTCAGCGGAATAATGGGAGTGCAAGGGTCTGTGTCATTGATATGGCTGTATGTAGCGCAGTTCGTCAGCAGGGGGCGTAGCTCAGATGGTAGAGCGCTCGCTTAGCATGCGAGAGGTACTGGGATCGATACCCAGCGCCTCCAGAATTTTTAACACACCAACATGCGCACACTGCCATGCAAGTGGAATAATTCACAGCCAGAAAATGTGTCAAGGCAGATACGAGCCAACGATTAGCAGCCACAATTGGCAAGCGTGCTGTAATGCGCACGAAGCACCCTCCTCCCACCACTACACTTAATTTAGAAACAGTACAAGTGTTCCCATAAGATTCTCAAACCTATGTCGCAAAGATCAGCCTTGCGCCGAATTCACAAAAATCCCACTGCACATTCCAATTCTTGACGTGCAGTCGGCTGCTACTGGTGTTGCTAGTTGTGACTGCTGATGACAGATGCCGTAGCAATCAATTCATGGAGTGAGTTGTATGTTTTGCGATACTCTGTCTCTGACAAGCAAGCAGAGGTGACATAGGCGCGAACACAGGAAGCTTGCAGCCCCTCGCTGCCTGCAGACACCGAACAGCCACACTAGGAGGGCGGCCTAAGTCGTAGGCGAAATGTGCTCATTCGCTTGTGTGCGACGTCAAGCTCTAAATAAGGCTGTCACTAGCGTGAGCGTTGCGTGAGCGTCGTGTAAAGTCGGAAAAGTCGTCTGCGTGGGTGAGTGCCATGTTTGGGGAGCGTTTCGTAGTTTGCGCAGTGCAATGGAGACGCGGAAAGTTGTTGTGGCCCAGTCTTTTGCAGTTGGACGACAAGAGTGGTACACAGTAGTAAAGTGCGAAGCAGTGAGTTGGCATGAACAGTCGAGTGCACAATGGGTCTTCAGATGTGCTTGTTACCTCAGGTGCTGTGTGATTGTCGACATGGAGTGAAAACGGAGCAACTTGTGTCTGTCCCTTCAATTTAAGACGTTAAAAACGGACGGAATTTGCAGTCGTAATACCAGAGCATCGAAACTACTTGGAACTCTTGCGTATGTGAACGTGTCCGCGCCTTTGTACTCTGGTCCCTTCACCCCTGCAAACCAACCAACCATCGCGTCCGTGCACATAAGAGTAGCAAAGAACGGAGATCAGCGCAGCTTGCTTGTGCTTGGGGGCGTAGCTCAGTTGGTAGAGCGTTCGCTTTGCATGTGAAAGGTCCCGGGTTCAAGCCCCGGCGCCTCCATGTTTTGTGGTCAGTGCGTGGTAAGTGTTGGTCGCGGCGAGCCTAAAGGCACGCAAGATGTTGCAAAGCCAGCGTCACAGACTCGTATACTGACGTAAGGAGAGCAAGACGTAAATGTGAGGACCGGCTGTTGTCGAGGTGTCATCGAGTGCAAATCTGCCTTAGGTATAACGGCCTAACCTCAATGAAGTCTAGAGAGTGGACAACACGTTCGTCTACCTCAGAGCGTTGGCCGAACGCTATTTTCGACGTCGTGCGTGCCACTTTGATTTTGGCCAACTACGATTCGATACAGAATGCAGGAAACCTGAAAGACACCCTCACGGACACATTGAGAGTAGTGTTTGTCAGCGGAATAATGGGAGTGCAAGGGTCTGTGTCATTGATATGGCTGTATGTAGCGCAGTTCGTCAGCAGGGGGCGTAGCTCAGATGGTAGAGCGCTCGCTTAGCATGCGAGAGGTACTGGGATCGATACCCAGCGCCTCCAGAATTTTTAACACACCAACATGCGCACACTGCCATGCAAGTGGAATAATTCACAGCCAGAAAATGTGTCAAGGCAGATACGAGCCAACGATTAGCAGCCACAATTGGCAAGCGTGCTGTAATGCGCACGAAGCACCCTCCTCCCACCACTACACTTAATTTAGAAACAGTACAAGTGTTCCCATGAGATTCTCAAACCTATGTCGCAAAGATCAGCCTTGCGCCGAATTCACAAAAATCCCACTGCACATTCCAATTCTTGACGTGCAGTCGGCTGCTACTGGTGTTGCTAGTTGTGACTGCTGATGACAGATGCCGTAGCAATCAATTCATGGAGTGAGTTGTATGTTTTGCGATACTCTGTCTCTGACAAGCAAGCAGAGGTGACATAGGCGCGAACACAGGAAGCTTGCAGCCCCTCGCTGCCTGCAGACACCGAACAGCCACACTAGGAGGGCGGCCTAAGTCGTAGGCGAAATGTGCTCATTCGCTTGTGTGCGACGTCAAGCTCTAAATAAGGCTGTCACTAGCGTGAGCGTCGTGTAAAGTCGGAAAAGTCGTCTGCGTGGGTGAGTGCCATGTTTGGGGAGCGTTTCGTAGTTTGCGCAGTGCAATGGAGACGCGGAAAGTTGTTGTGGCCCAGTCTTTTGCAGTTGGACGACAAGAGTGGTACACAGTAGTAAAGTGCGAAGCAGTGAGTTGGCATGAACAGTCGAGTGCACAATGGGTCTTCAGATGTGCTTGTTACCTCAGGTGCTGTGTGATTGTCGACATGGAGTGAAAACGGAGCAACTTGTGACTGTCCCTTCAATTTAAGACGTTAAAAACGGACGGAATTTGCAGTCGTAATACCAGAGCATCGAAACTACTTGGAACTCTTGCGTATGTGAACGTGTCCGCGCCTTTGTACTCTGGTCCCTTCACCCCTGCAAACCAACCAACCATCGCGTCCGTGCACATAAGAGTAGCAAAGAACGGAGATCAGCGCAGCTTGCTTGTGCTTGGGGGCGTAGCTCAGTTGGTAGAGCGTTCGCTTTGCATGTGAAAGGTCCCGGGTTCAAGCCCCGGCGCCTCCATGTTTTGTGGTCAGTGCGTGGTAAGTGTTGGTCGCGGCGAGCCTAAAGGCACGCAAGATGTTGCAAAGCCAGCGTCACAGACTCGTATACTGACGTAAGGAGAGCAAGACGTAAATGTGAGGACCGGCTGTTGTCGAGGTGTCATCGAGTGCAAATCTGCCTTAGGTATAACGGCCTAACCTCAATGAAGTCTAGAGAGTGGACAACACGTTCGTCTACCTCAGAGCGTTGGCCGAACGCTATTTTCGACGTCGTGCGTGCCACTTTGATTTTGGCCAACTACGATTCGATACAGAATGCAGGAAACCTGAAAGACACCCTCACGGACACATTGAGAGTAGTGTTTGTCAGCGGAATAATGGGAGTGCAAGGGTCTGTGTCATTGATATGGCTGTATGTAGCGCAGTTCGTCAGCAGGGGGCGTAGCTCAGATGGTAGAGCGCTCGCTTAGCATGCGAGAGGTACTGGGATCGATACCCAGCGCCTCCAGAATTTTTAACACACCAACATGCGCACACTGCCATGCAAGTGGAATAATTCACAGCCAGAAAATGTGTCAAGGCAGATACGAGCCAACGATTAGCAGCCACAATTGGCAAGCGTGCTGTAATGCGCACGAAGCACCCTCCTCCCACCACTACACTTAATTTAGAAACAGTACAAGTGTTCCCATAAGATTCTCAAACCTATGTCGCAAAGATCAGCCTTGCGCCGAATTCACAAAAATCCCACTGCACATTCCAATTCTTGACGTGCAGTCGGCTGCTACTGGTGTTGCTAGTTGTGACTGCTGATGACAGATGCCGTAGCAATCAATTCATGGAGTGAGTTGTATGTTTTGCGATACTCTGTCTCTGACAAGCAAGCAGAGGTGACATAGGCGCGAACACAGGAAGCTTGCAGCCCCTCGCTGCCTGCAGACACCGAACAGCCACACTAGGAGGGCGGCCTAAGTCGTAGGCGAAATGTGCTCATTCGCTTGTGTGCGACGTCAAGCTCTAAATAAGGCTGTCACTAGCGTGAGCGTCGTGTAAAGTCGGAAAAGTCGTCTGCGTGGGTGAGTGCCATGTTTGGGGAGCGTTTCGTAGTTTGCGCAGTGCAATGGAGACGCGGAAAGTTGTTGTGGCCCAGTCTTTTGCAGTTGGACGACAAGAGTGGTACACAGTAGTAAAGTGCGAAGCAGTGAGTTGGCATGAACAGTCGAGTGCACAATGGGTCTTCAGATGTGCTTGTTACCTCAGGTGCTGTGTGATTGTCGACATGGAGTGAAAACGGAGCAACTTGTGACTGTCCCTTCAATTTAAGACGTTAAAAACGGACGGAATTTGCAGTCGTAATACCAGAGCATCGAAACTACTTGGAACTCTTGCGTATGTGAACGTGTCCGCGCCTTTGTACTCTGGTCCCTTCACCCCTGCAAACCAACCAACCATCGCGTCCGTGCACATAAGAGTAGCAAAGAACGGAGATCAGCGCAGCTTGCTTGTGCTTGGGGGCGTAGCTCAGTTGGTAGAGCGTTCGCTTTGCATGTGAAAGGTCCCGGGTTCAAGCCCCGGCGCCTCCATGTTTTGTGGTCAGTGCGTGGTAAGTGTTGGTCGCGGCGAGCCTAAAGGCACGCAAGATGTTGCAAAGCCAGCGTCACAGACTCGTATACTGACGTAAGGAGAGCAAGACGTAAATGTGAGGACCGGCTGTTGTCGAGGTGTCATCGAGTGCAAATCTGCCTTAGGTATAACGGCCTAACCTCAATGAAGTCTAGAGAGTGGACAACACGTTCGTCTACCTCAGAGCGTTGGCCGAACGCTATTTTCGACGTCGTGCGTGCCACTTTGATTTTGGCCAACTACGATTCGATACAGAATGCAGGAAACCTGAAAGACACCCTCACGGACACATTGAGAGTAGTGTTTGTCAGCGGAATAATGGGAGTGCAAGGGTCTGTGTCATTGATATGGCTGTATGTAGCGCAGTTCGTCAGCAGGGGGCGTAGCTCAGATGGTAGAGCGCTCACTTAGCATGCGAGAGGTGCTGGGATCGATACCCAGCGCCTCCAGAATTTTTAACACACCAACATGCGCACACTGCCATGCAAGTGGAATAATACACAGCCAGAAAATGTGTCAAGGCAGATACGAGCCAACGATTAGCAGCCACAATTGGCAAGCGTGCTGTAATGCGCACGAAGCACCCTCCTCCCACCACTACACTTAATTTAGAAACAGTACAAGTGTTCCCATAAGATTCTCAAACCTATGTCGCAAAGATCAGCCTTGCGCCGAATTCACAAAAATCCCACTGCACATTCCAATTCTTGACGTGCAGTCGGCTGCTACTGGTGTTGCTAGTTGTGACTGCTGATGACAGATGCCGTAGCAATCAATTCATGGAGTGAGTTGTATGTTTTGCGATACTCTGTCTCTGACAAGCAAGCAGAGGTGACATAGGCGCGAACACAGGAAGCTTGCAGCCCCTCGCTGCCTGCAGACACCGAACAGCCACAGTAGGAGGGCGGCCTAAGTCGTAGGCAAAATGTGCTCATTCGCTTGTGTGCGACGTCAAGCTCTAAATAAGGCTGTCACTAGCGTGAGCGTTGCGTGAGCGTCGTGTAAAGTCGAAAAGTCGTCTGCGTGGGTGAGTGCCATGTTTGGGGAGCGTTTCGTAGTTTGCGCAGTGCAATGGAGACGCGGAAAGTTGTTGTGGCCCAGTCTTTTGCAGTTGGACGACAAGAGTGGTACACAGTAGTAAAGTGCGAAGCAGTGAGTTGGCATGAACAGTCGAGTGCACAATGGGTCTTCAGATGTGCTTGTTACCTCAGGTGCTGTGTGATTGTCGACATGGAGTGAAAACGGAGCAACTTGTGACTGTCCCTTCAATTTAAGACGTTAAAAACGGACGGAATTTGCAGTCGTAATACCAGAGCATCGAAACTACTTGGAACTCTTGCGTATGTGAACGTGTCCGCGCCTTTGTACTCTGGTCCCTTCACCCCTGCAAACCAACCAACCATCGCGTCCGTGCACATAAGAGTAGCAAAGAACGGAGATCAGCGCAGCTTGCTTGTGCTTGGGGGCGTAGCTCAGTTGGTAGAGCGTTCGCTTTGCATGTGAAAGGTCCCGGGTTCAAGCCCCGGCGCCTCCATGTTTTGTGGTCAGTGCGTGGTAAGTGTTGGTCGCGGCGAGCCTAAAGGCACGCAAGATGTTGCAAAGCCAGCGTCACAGACTCGTATACTGACGTAAGGAGAGCAAGACGTAAATGTGAGGACCGGCTGTTGTCGAGGTGTCATCGAGTGCAAATCTGCCTTAGGTATAACGGCCTAACCTCAATGAAGTCTAGAGAGTGGACAACACGTTCGTCTACCTCAGAGCGTTGGCCGAACGCTATTTTCGACGTCGTGCGTGCCACTTTGATTTTGGCCAACTACGATTCGATACAGAATGCAGGAAACCTGAAAGACACCCTCACGGACACATTGAGAGTAGTGTTTGTCAGCGGAATAATGGGAGTGCAAGGGTCTGTGTCATTGATATGGCTGTATGTAGCGCAGTTCGTCAGCAGGGGGCGTAGCTCAGATGGTAGAGCGCTCGCTTAGCATGCGAGAGGTACTGGGATCGATACCCAGCGCCTCCAGAATTTTTAACACACCAACATGCGCACACTGCCATGCAAGTGGAATAATTCACAGCCAGAAAATGTGTCAAGGCAGATACGAGCCAACGATTAGCAGCCACAATTGGCAAGCGTGCTGTAATGCGCACGAAGCACCCTCCTCCCACCACTACACTTAATTTAGAAACAGTACAAGTGTTCCCATAAGATTCTCAAACCTATGTCGCAAAGATCAGCCTTGCGCCGAATTCACAAAAATCCCACTGCACATTCCAATTCTTGACGTGCAGTCGGCTGCTACTGGTGTTGCTAGTTGTGACTGCTGATGACAGATGCCGTAGCAATCAATTCATGGAGTGAGTTGTATGTTTTGCGATACTCTGTCTCTGACAAGCAAGCAGAGGTGACATAGGCGCGAACACAGGAAGCTTGCAGCCCCTCGCTGCCTGCAGACACCGAACAGCCACACTAGGAGGGCGGCCTAAGTCGTAGGCGAAATGTGCTCATTCGCTTGTGTGCGACGTCAAGCTCTAAATAAGGCTGTCACTAGCGTGAGCGTCGTGTAAAGTCGGAAAAGTCGTCTGCGTGGGTGAGTGCCATGTTTGGGGAGCGTTTCGTAGTTTGCGCAGTGCAATGGAGACGCGGAAAGTTGTTGTGGCCCAGTCTTTTGCAGTTGGACGACAAGAGTGGTACACAGTAGTAAAGTGCGAAGCAGTGAGTTGGCATGAACAGTCGAGTGCACAATGGGTCTTCAGATGTGCTTGTTACCTCAGGTGCTGTGTGATTGTCGACATGGAGTGAAAACGGAGCAACTTGTGACTGTCCCTTCAATTTAAGACGTTAAAAACGGACGGAATTTGCAGTCGTAATACCAGAGCATCGAAACTACTTGGAACTCTTGCGTATGTGAACGTGTCCGCGCCTTTGTACTCTGGTCCCTTCACCCCTGCAAACCAACCAACCATCGCGTCCGTGCACATAAGAGTAGCAAAGAACGGAGATCAGCGCAGCTTGCTTGTGCTTGGGGGCGTAGCTCAGTTGGTAGAGCGTTCGCTTTGCATGTGAAAGGTCCCGGGTTCAAGCCCCGGCGCCTCCATGTTTTGTGGTCAGTGCGTGGTAAGTGTTGGTCGCGGCGAGCCTAAAGGCACGCAAGATGTTGCAAAGCCAGCGTCACAGACTCGTATACTGACGTAAGGAGAGCAAGACGTAAATGTGAGGACCGGCTGTTGTCGAGGTGTCATCGAGTGCAAATCTGCCTTAGGTATAACGGCCTAACCTCAATGAAGTCTAGAGAGTGGACAACACGTTCGTCTACCTCAGAGCGTTGGCCGAACGCTATTTTCGACGTCGTGCGTGCCACTTTGATTTTGGCCAACTACGATTCGATACAGAATGCAGGAAACCTGAAAGACACCCTCACGGACACATTGAGAGTAGTGTTTGTCAGCGGAATAATGGGAGTGCAAGGGTCTGTGTCATTGATATGGCTGTATGTAGCGCAGTTCGTCAGCAGGGGGCGTAGCTCAGATGGTAGAGCGCTCGCTTAGCATGCGAGAGGTACTGGGATCGATACCCAGCGCCTCCAGAATTTTTAACACACCAACATGCGCACACTGCCATGCAAGTGGAATAATACACAGCCAGAAAATGTGTCAAGGCAGATACGAGCCAACGATTAGCAGCCACAATTGGCAAGCGTGCTGTAATGCGCACGAAGCACCCTCCTCCCACCACTACACTTAATTAAGAAACAGTACAAGTGTTCCCATAAGATTCTCAAACCTATGTCGCAAAGATCAGCCTTGCGCCGAATTCACAAAAATCCCACTGCACATTCCAATTCTTGACGTGCAGTCGGCTGCTACTGGTGTTGCTAGTTGTGACTGCTGATGACAGATGCCGTAGCAATCAATTCATGGAGTGAGTTGTATGTTTTGCGATACTCTGTCTCTGACAAGCAAGCAGAGGTGACATAGGCGCGAACACAGGAAGCTTGCAGCCCCTCGCTGCCTGCAGACACCGAACAGCCACACTAGGAGGGCGGCCTAAGTCGTAGGCGAAATGTGCTCATTCGCTTGTGTGCGACGTCAAGCTCTAAATAAGGCTGTCACTAGCGTGAGCGTTGCGTGAGCGTCGTGTAAAGTCGGAAAAGTCGTCTGCGTGGGTGAGTGCCATGTTTGGGGAGCGTTTCGTAGTTTGCGCAGTGCAATGGAGACGCGGAAAGTTGTTGTGGGCCAGTCTTTTGCAGTTGGACGACAAGAGTGGTACACAGTAGTAAAGTGCGAGGCAGTGAGTTGGCATGAACAGTCGAGTGCACAATGGGTCTTCAGATGTGCTTGTTACCTCAGGTGCTGTGTGATTGTCGACATGGAGTGAAAACGGAGCAACTTGTGACTGTCCCTTCAATTTAAGACGTTAAAAACGGACGGAATTTGCAGTCGTAATACCAGAGCATCGAAACTACTTGGAACTCTTGCGTATGTGAACGTGTCCGCGCCTTTGTACTCTGGTCCCTTCACCCCTGCAAACCAACCAACCATCGTGTCCGTGCACATAAGAGTAGCAAAGAACGGAGAACAGCGCAGCTTGGTTGTGCTTGGGGGCGTAGCTCAGTTGGTAGAGCGTTCGCTTTGCATGTGAAAGGTCCCGGGTTCAAGCCCCGGCGCCTCCATGTTTTGTGGTAAGTGTTGGTCGCGGCGAGCCTAAAGGCACGCAAGATGTTGCAAAGCCAGCGTCACAGACTCGTATACTGACGTAAGGAGAGCAAGACGTAAATGTGAGGACCGGCTGTTGTCGAGGTGTCATCGAGTGCAAATCTGCCTTAGGTATAACGGCCTAACCTCAATGAAGTCTAGAGAGTGGACAACACGTTCGTCTACCCCAGAGCGTTGGCCGAACGCTATTTTCGACGTCGTGCGTGCCACTTTGATTTTGGCCAACTACGATTCGATACAGAATGCAGGAAACCTGAAAGACACCCTCACGGACACATTGAGAGTAGTGTTTGTCAGCGGAATAATGGGAGTGCAAGGGTCTGTGTCATTGATATGGCTGTATGTAGCGCAGTTCGTCAGCAGGGGGCGTAGCTCAGATGGTAGAGCGCTCGCTTAGCATGCGAGAGGTACTGGGATCGATACCCAGCGCCTCCAGAATTTTTAACACACCAACATGCGCACACTGCCATGCAAGTGGAATAATTCACAGCCAGAAAATGTGTCAAGGCAGATACGAGCCAACGATTAGCAGCCACAATTGGCAAGCGTGCTGTAATGCGCACGAAGCACCCTCCTCCCACCACTACACTTAATTTAGAAACAGTACAAGTGTTCCCATAAGATTCTCAAACCTATGTCGCAAAGATCAGCCTTGCGCCGAATTCACAAAAATCCCACTGCACATTCCAATTCTTGACGTGCAGTCGGCTGCTACTGGTGTTGCTAGTTGTGACTGCTGATGACAGATGCCGTAGCAATCAATTCATGGAGTGAGTTGTATGTTTTGCGATACTCTGTCTCTGACAAGCAAGCAGAGGTGACATAGGCGCGAACACAGGAAGCTTGCAGCCCCTCGCTGCCTGCAGACACCGAACAGCCACACTAGGAGGGCGGCCTAAGTCGTAGGCGAAATGTGCTCATTCGCTTGTGTGCGACGTCAAGCTCTAAATAAGGCTGTCACTAGCGTGAGCGTTGCGTGAGCGTCGTGTAAAGTCGGAAAAGTCGTCTGCGTGGGTGAGTGCCATGTTTGGGGAGCGTTTCGTAGTTTGCGCAGTGCAATGGAGACGCGGAAAGTTGTTGTGGCCCAGTCTTTTGCAGTTGGACGACAAGAGTGGTACACAGTAGTAAAGTGCGAAGCAGTGAGTTGGCATGAACAGTCGAGTGCACAATGGGTCTTCAGATGTGCTTGTTACCTCAGGTGCTGTGTGATTGTCGACATGGAGTGAAAACGGAGCAACTTGTGACTGTCCCTTCAATTTAAGACGTTAAAAACGGACGGAATTTGCAGTCGTAATACCAGAGCATCGAAACTACTTGGAACTCTTGCGTATGTGAACGTGTCCGCGCCTTTGTACTCTGGTCCCTTCACCCCTGCAAACCAACCAACCATCGCGTCCGTGCACATAAGAGTAGCAAAGAACGGAGATCAGCGCAGCTTGCTTGTGCTTGGGGGCGTAGCTCAGTTGGTAGAGCGTTCGCTTTGCATGTGAAAGGTCCCGGGTTCAAGCCCCGGCGCCTCCATGTTTTGTGGTCAGTGCGTGGTAAGTGTTGGTCGCGGCGAGCCTAAAGGCACGCAAGATGTTGCAAAGCCAGCGTCACAGACTCGTATACTGACGTAAGGAGAGCAAGACGTAAATGTGAGGACCGGCTGTTGTCGAGGTGTCATCGAGTGCAAATCTGCCTTAGGTATAACGGCCTAACCTCAATGAAGTCTAGAGAGTGGACAACACGTTCGTCTACCTCAGAGCGTTGGCCGAACGCTATTTTCGACGTCGTGCGTGCCACTTTGATTTTGGCCAACTACGATTCGATACAGAATGCAGGAAACCTGAAAGACACCCTCACGGACACATTGAGAGTAGTGTTTGTCAGCGGAATAATGGGAGTGCAAGGGTCTGTGTCATTGATATGGCTGTATGTAGCGCAGTTCGTCAGCAGGGGGCGTAGCTCAGATGGTGGAGCGCTCGCTTAGCATGCGAGAGGTACTGGGATCGATACCCAGCGCCTCCAGAATTTTTAACACACCAACATGCGCACACTGCCATGCAAGTGGAATAATTCACAGCCAGAAAATGTGTCAAGGCAGATACGAGCCAACGATTAGCAGCCACAATTGGCAAGCGTGCTGTAATGCGCACGAAGCACCCTCCTCCCACCACTACACTTAATTTAGAAACAGTACAAGTGTTCCCATAAGATTCTCAAACCTATGTCGCAAAGATCAGCCTTGCGCCGAATTCACAAAAATCCCACTGCACATTCCAATTCTTGACGTGCAGTCGGCTGCTACTGGTGTTGCTAGTTGTGACTGCTGATGACAGATGCCGTAGCAATCAATTCATGGAGTGAGTTGTATGTTTTGCGATACTCTGTCTCTGACAAGCAAGCAGAGGTGACATAGGCGCGAACACAGGAAGCTTGCAGCCCCTCGCTGCCTGCAGACACCGAACAGCCACACTAGGAGGGCGGCCTAAGTCGTAGGCGAAATGTGCTCATTCGCTTGTGTGCGACGTCAAGCTCTAAATAAGGCTGTCACTAGCGTGAGCGTCGTGTAAAGTCGGAAAAGTCGTCTGCGTGGGTGAGTGCCATGTTTGGGGAGCGTTTCGTAGTTTGCGCAGTGCAATGGAGACGCGGAAAGTTGTTGTGGCCCAGTCTTTTGCAGTTGGACGACAAGAGTGGTACACAGTAGTAAAGTGCGAAGCAGTGAGTTGGCATGAACAGTCGAGTGCACAATGGGTCTTCAGATGTGCTTGTTACCTCAGGTGCTGTGTGATTGTCGACATGGAGTGAAAACGGAGCAACTTGTGACTGTCCCTTCAATTTAAGACGTTAAAAACGGACGGAATTTGCAGTCGTAATACCAGAGCATCGAAACTACTTGGAACTCTTGCGTATGTGAACGTGTCCGCGCCTTTGTACTCTGGTCCCTTCACCCCTGCAAACCAACCAACCATCGCGTCCGTGCACATAAGAGTAGCAAAGAACGGAGATCAGCGCAGCTTGCTTGTGCTTGGGGGCGTAGCTCAGTTGGTAGAGCGTTCGCTTTGCATGTGAAAGGTCCCGGGTTCAAGCCCCGGCGCCTCCATGTTTTGTGGTAAGTGTTGGTCGCGGCGAGCCTAAAGGCACGCAAGATGTTGCAAAGCCAGCGTCACAGACTCGTATACTGACGTAAGGAGAGCAAGACGTAAATGTGAGGACCGGCTGTTGTCGAGGTGTCATCGAGTGCAAATCTGCCTTAGGTATAACGGCCTAACCTCAATGAAGTCTAGAGAGTGGACAACACGTTCGTCTACCCCAGAGCGTTGGCCGAACGCTATTTTCGACGTCGTGCGTGCCACTTTGATTTTGGCCAACTACGATTCGATACAGAATGCAGGAAACCTGAAAGACACCCTCACGGACACATTGAGAGTAGTGTTTGTCAGCGGAATAATGGGAGTGCAAGGGTCTGTGTCATTGATATGGCTGTATGTAGCGCAGTTCGTCAGCAGGGGGCGTAGCTCAGATGGTAGAGCGCTCGCTTAGCATGCGAGAGGTACTGGGATCGATACCCAGCGCCTCCAGAATTTTTAACACACCAACATGCGCACACTGCCATGCAAGTGGAATAATTCACAGCCAGAAAATGTGTCAAGGCAGATACGAGCCAACGATTAGCAGCCACAATTGGCAAGCGTGCTGTAATGCGCACGAAGCACCCTCCTCCCACCACTACACTTAATTTAGAAACAGTACAAGTGTTCCCATAAGATTCTCAAACCTATGTCGCAAAGATCAGCCTTGCGCCGAATTCACAAAAATCCCACTGCACATTCCAATTCTTGACGTGCAGTCGGCTGCTACTGGTGTTGCTAGTTGTGACTGCTGATGACAGATGCCGTAGCAATCAATTCATGGAGTGAGTTGTATGTTTTGCGATACTCTGTCTCTGACAAGCAAGCAGAGGTGACATAGGCGCGAACACAGGAAGCTTGCAGCCCCTCGCTGCCTGCAGACACCGAACAGCCACACTAGGAGGGCGGCCTAAGTCGTAGGCGAAATGTGCTCATTCGCTTGTGTGCGACGTCAAGCTCTAAATAAGGCTGTCACTAGCGTGAGCGTTGCGTGAGCGTCGTGTAAAGTCGGAAAAGTCGTCTGCGTGGGTGAGTGCCATGTTTGGGGAGCGTTTCGTAGTTTGCGCAGTGCAATGGAGACGCGGAAAGTTGTTGTGGCCCAGTCTTTTGCAGTTGGACGACAAGAGTGGTACACAGTAGTAAAGTGCGAAGCAGTGAGTTGGCATGAACAGTCGAGTGCACAATGGGTCTTCAGATGTGCTTGTTACCTCAGGTGCTGTGTGATTGTCGACATGGAGTGAAAACGGAGCAACTTGTGACTGTCCCTTCAATTTAAGACGTTAAAAACGGACGGAATTTGCAGTCGTAATACCAGAGCATCGAAACTACTTGGAACTCTTGCGTATGTGAACGTGTCCGCGCCTTTGTACTCTGGTCCCTTCACCCCTGCAAACCAACCAACCATCGCGTCCGTGCACATAAGAGTAGCAAAGAACGGAGATCAGCGCAGCTTGCTTGTGCTTGGGGGCGTAGCTCAGTTGGTAGAGCGTTCGCTTTGCATGTGAAAGGTCCCGGGTTCAAGCCCCGGCGCCTCCATGTTTTGTGGTCAGTGCGTGGTAAGTGTTGGTCGCGGCGAGCCTAAAGGCACGCAAGATGTTGCAAAGCCAGCGTCACAGACTCGTATACTGACGTAAGGAGAGCAAGACGTAAATGTGAGGACCGGCTGTTGTCGAGGTGTCATCGAGTGCAAATCTGCCTTAGGTATAACGGCCTAACCTCAATGAAGTCTAGAGAGTGGACAACACGTTCGTCTACCTCAGAGCGTTGGCCGAACGCTATTTTCGACGTCGTGCGTGCCACTTTGATTTTGGCCAACTACGATTCGATACAGAATGCAGGAAACCTGAAAGACACCCTCACGGACACATTGAGAGTAGTGTTTGTCAGCGGAATAATGGGAGTGCAAGGGTCTGTGTCATTGATATGGCTGTATGTAGCGCAGTTCGTCAGCAGGGGGCGTAGCTCAGATGGTAGAGCGCTCGCTTAGCATGCGAGAGGTACTGGGATCGATACCCAGCGCCTCCAGAATTTTTAACACACCAACATGCGCACACTGCCATGCAAGTGGAATAATTCACAGCCAGAAAATGTGTCAAGGCAGATACGAGCCAACGATTAGCAGCCACAATTGGCAAGCGTGCTGTAATGCGCACGAAGCACCCTCCTCCCACCACTACACTTAATTTAGAAACAGTACAAGTGTTCCCATAAGATTCTCAAACCTATGTCGCAAAGATCAGCCTTGCGCCGAATTCACAAAAATCCCACTGCACATTCCAATTCTTGACGTGCAGTCGGCTGCTACTGGTGTTGCTAGTTGTGACTGCTGATGACAGATGCCGTAGCAATCAATTCATGGAGTGAGTTGTATGTTTTGCGATACTCTGTCTCTGACAAGCAAGCAGAGGTGACATAGGCGCGAACACAGGAAGCTTGCAGCCCCTCGCTGCCTGCAGACACCGAACAGCCACACTAGGAGGGCGGCCTAAGTCGTAGGCGAAATGTGCTCATTCGCTTGTGTGCGACGTCAAGCTCTAAATAAGGCTGTCACTAGCGTGCGCGTCGTGTAAAGTCGGAAAAGTCGTCTGCGTGGGTGAGTGCCATGTTTGGGGAGCGTTTCGTAGTTTGCGCAGTGCAATGGAGACGCGGAAAGTTGTTGTGGCCCAGTCTTTTGCAGTTGGACGACAAGAGTGGTACACAGTAGTAAAGTGCGAAGCAGTGAGTTGGCATGAACAGTCGAGTGCACAATGGGTCTTCAGATGTGCTTGTTACCTCAGGTGCTGTGTGATTGTCGACATGGAGTGAAAACGGAGCAACTTGTGACTGTCCCTTCAATTTAAGACGTTAAAAACGGACGGAATTTGCAGTCGTAATACCAGAGCATCGAAACTACTTGGAACTCTTGCGTATGTGAACGTGTCCGCGCCTTTGTACTCTGGTCCCTTCACCCCTGCAAACCAACCAACCATCGCGTCCGTGCACATAAGAGTAGCAAAGAACGGAGATCAGCGCAGCTTGCTTGTGCTTGGGGGCGTAGCTCAGTTGGTAGAGCGTTCGCTTTGCATGTGAAAGGTCCCGGGTTCAAGCCCCGGCGCCTCCATGTTTTGTGGTCAGTGCGTGGTAAGTGTTGGTCGCGGCGAGCCTAAAGGCACGCAAGATGTTGCAAAGCCAGCGTCACAGACTCGTATACTGACGTAAGGAGAGCAAGACGTAAATGTGAGGACCGGCTGTTGTCGAGGTGTCATCGAGTGCAAATCTGCCTTAGGTATAACGGCCTAACCTCAATGAAGTCTAGAGAGTGGACAACACGTTCGTCTACCTCAGAGCGTTGGCCGAACGCTATTTTCGACGTCGTGCGTGCCACTTTGATTTTGGCCAACTACGATTCGATACAGAATGCAGGAAACCTGAAAGACACCCTCACGGACACATTGAGAGTAGTGTTTGTCAGCGGAATAATGGGAGTGCAAGGGTCTGTGTCATTGATATGGCTGTATGTAGCGCAGTTCGTCAGCAGGGGGCGTAGCTCAGATGGTAGAGCGCTCGCTTAGCATGCGAGAGGTACTGGGATCGATACCCAGCGCCTCCAGAATTTTTAACACACCAACATGCGCACACTGCCATGCAAGTGGAATAATACACAGCCAGAAAATGTGTCAAGGCAGATACGAGCCAACGATTAGCAGCCACAATTGGCAAGCGTGCTGTAATGCGCACGAAGCACCCTCCTCCCACCACTACACTTAATTTAGAAACAGTACAAGTGTTCCCATAAGATTCTCAAACCTATGTCGCAAAGATCAGCCTTGCGCCGAATTCACAAAAATCCCACTGCACATTCCAATTCTTGACGTGCAGTCGGCTGCTACTGGTGTTGCTAGTTGTGACTGCTGATTGCTAGTTGTGACTGCTGATGACAGATGCCGTAGCAATCAATTCATGGAGTGAGTTGTATGTTTTGCGATACTCTGTCTCTGACAAGCAAGCAGAGGTGACATAGGCGCGAACACAGGAAGCTTGCAGCCCCTCGCTGCCTGCAGACACCGAACAGCCACAGTAGGAGGGCGGCCTAAGTCGTAGGCGAAATGTGCTCATTCGCTTGTGTGCGACGTCAAGCTCTAAATAAGGCTGTCACTAGCGTGAGCGTTGCGTGAGCGTCGTGTAAAGTCGGAAAAGTCGTCTGCGTGGGTGAGTGCCATGTTTGGGGAGCGTTTCGTAGTTTGCGCAGTGCAATGGAGACGCGGAAAGTTGTTGTGGCCCAGTCTTTTGCAGTTGGACGACAAGAGTGGTACACAGTAGTAAAGTGCGAGGCAGTGAGTTGGCATGAACAGTCGAGTGCACAATGGGTCTTCAGATGTGCTTGTTACCTCAGGTGCTGTGTGATTGTCGACATGGAGTGAAAACGGAGCAACTTGTGACTGTCCCTTCAATTTAAGACGTTAAAAACGGACGGAATTTGCAGTCGTAATACCAGAGCATCGAAACTACTTGGAACTCTTGCGTATGTGAACGTGTCCGCGCCTTTGTACTCTGGTCCTTCACCCCTGCAAACCAACCAACCATCGCGTCCGTGCACATAAGAGTAGCAAAGAACGGAGATCAGCGCAGCTTGCTTGTGCTTGGGGGCGTAGCTCAGTTGGTAGAGCGTTCGCTTTGCATGTGAAAGGTCCCGGGTTCAAGCCCCGGCGCCTCCATGTTTTGTGGTCAGTGCGTGGTAAGTGTTGGTCGCGGCGAGCCTAAAGGCACGCAAGATGTTGCAAAGCCAGCGTCACAGACTCGTATACTGACGTAAGGAGAGCAAGACGTAAATGTGAGGACCGGCTGTTGTCGAGGTGTCATCGAGTGCAAATCTGCCTTAGGTATAACGGCCTAACCTCAATGAAGTCTAGAGAGTGGACAACACGTTCGTCTACCTCAGAGCGTTGGCCGAACGCTATTTTCGACGTCGTGCGTGCCACTTTGATTTTGGCCAACTACGATTCGATACAGAATGCAGGAAACCTGAAAGACACCCTCACGGACACATTGAGAGTAGTGTTTGTCAGCGGAATAATGGGAGTGCAAGGGTCTGTGTCATTGATATGGCTGTATGTAGCGCAGTTCGTCAGCAGGGGGCGTAGCTCAGATGGTAGAGCGCTCGCTTAGCATGCGAGAGGTACTGGGATCGATACCCAGCGCCTCCAGAATTTTTAACACACCAACATGCGCACACTGCCATGCAAGTGGAATAATACACAGCCAGAAAATGTGTCAAGGCAGATACGAGCCAACGATTAGCAGCCACAATTGGCAAGCGTGCTGTAATGCGCACGAAGCACCCTCCTCCCACCACTACACTTAATTTAGAAACAGTACAAGTGTTCCCATAAGATTCTCAAACCTATGTCGCAAAGATCAGCCTTGCGCCGAATTCACAAAAATCCCACTGCACATTCCAATTCTTGACGTGCAGTCGGCTGCTACTGGTGTTGCTAGTTGTGACTGCTGATGACAGATGCCGTAGCAATCAATTCATGGAGTGAGTTGTATGTTTTGCGATACTCTGTCTCTGACAAGCAAGCAGAGGTGACATAGGCGCGAACACAGGAAGCTTGCAGCCCCTCGCTGCCTGCAGACACCGAACAGCCACAGTAGGAGGGCGGCCTAAGTCGTAGGCGAAATGTGCTCATTCGCTTGTGTGCGACGTCAAGCTCTAAATAAGGCTGTCACTAGCGTGAGCGTCGTGTAAAGTCGGAAAAGTCGTCTGCGTGGGTGAGTGCCATGTTTGGGGAGCGTTTCGTAGTTTGCGCAGTGCAATGGAGACGCGGAAAGTTGTTGTGGCCCAGTCTTTTGCAGTTGGACGACAAGAGTGGTACACAGTAGTAAAGTGCGAGGCAGTGAGTTGGCATGAACAGTCGAGTGCACAATGGGTCTTCAGATGTGCTTGTTACCTCAGGTGCTGTGTGATTGTCGACATGGAGTGAAAACGGAGCAACTTGTGACTGTCCCTTCAATTTAAGACGTTAAAAACGGACGGAATTTGCAGTCGTAATACCAGAGCATCGAAACTACTTGGAACTCTTGCGTATGTGAACGTGTCCGCGCCTTTGTACTCTGGTCCCTTCACCCCTGCAAACCAACCAACCATCGTGTCCGTGCACATAAGAGTAGCAAAGAACGGAGAACAGCGCAGCTTGGTTGTGCTTGGGGGCGTAGCTCAGTTGGTAGAGCGTTCGCTTTGCATGTGAAAGGTCCCGGGTTCAAGCCCCGGCGCCTCCATGTTTTGTGGTAAGTGTTGGTCGCGGCGAGCCTAAAGGCACGCAAGATGTTGCAAAGCCAGCGTCACAGACTCGTATACTGACGTAAGGAGAGCAAGACGTAAATGTGAGGACCGGCTGTTGTCGAGGTGTCATCGAGTGCAAATCTGCCTTAGGTATAACGGCCTAACCTCAATGAAGTCTAGAGAGTGGACAACACGTTCGTCTACCCCAGAGCGTTGCCGAACGCTATTTTCGACGTCGTGCGTGCCACTTTGATTTTGGCCAACTACGATTCGATACAGAATGCAGGAAACCTGAAAGACACCCTCACGGACACATTGAGAGTAGTGTTTGTCAGCGGAATAATGGGAGTGCAAGGGTCTGTGTCATTGATATGGCTGTATGTAGCGCAGTTCGTCAGCAGGGGGGCGTAGCTCAGATGGTAGAGCGCTCGCTTAGCATGCGAGAGGTACTGGGATCGATACCCAGCGCCTCCAGAATTTTTAACACACCAACATGCGCACACTGCCATGCAAGTGGAATAATTCACAGCCAGAAAATGTGTCAAGGCAGATACGAGCCAACGATTAGCAGCCACAATTGGCAAGCGTGCTGTAATGCGCACGAAGCACCCTCCTCCCACCACTACACTTAATTTAGAAACAGTACAAGTGTTCCCATAAGATTCTCAAACCTATGTCGCAAAGATCAGCCTTGCGCCGAATTCACAAAAATCCCACTGCACATTCCAATTCTTGACGTGCAGTCGGCTGCTACTGGTGTTGCTAGTTGTGACTGCTGATGACAGATGCCGTAGCAATCAATTCATGGAGTGAGTTGTATGTTTTGCGATACTCTGTCTCTGACAAGCAAGCAGAGGTGACATAGGCGCGAACACAGGAAGCTTGCAGCCCCTCGCTGCCTGCAGACACCGAACAGCCACACTAGGAGGGCGGCCTAAGTCGTAGGCGAAATGTGCTCATTCGCTTGTGTGCGACGTCAAGCTCTAAATAAGGCTGTCACTAGCGTGAGCGTTGCGTGAGCGTCGTGTAAAGTCGGAAAAGTCGTCTGCGTGGGTGAGTGCCATGTTTGGGGAGCGTTTCGTAGTTTGCGCAGTGCAATGGAGACGCGGAAAGTTGTTGTGGCCCAGTCTTTTGCAGTTGGACGACAAGAGTGGTACACAGTAGTAAAGTGCGAGGCAGTGAGTTGGCATGAACAGTCGAGTGCACAATGGGTCTTCAGATGTGCTTGTTACCTCAGGTGCTGTGTGATTGTCGACATGGAGTGAAAACGGAGCAACTTGTGACTGTCCCTTCAATTTAAGACGTTAAAAACGGACGGAATTTGCAGTCGTAATACCAGAGCATCGAAACTACTTGGAACTCTTGCGTATGTGAACGTGTCCGCGCCTTTGTACTCTGGTCCCTTCACCCCTGCAAACCAACCAACCATCGCGTCCGTGCACATAAGAGTAGCAAAGAACGGAGATCAGCGCAGCTTGCTTGTGCTTGGGGGCGTAGCTCAGTTGGTAGAGCGTTCGCTTTGCATGTGAAAGGTCCCGGGTTCAAGCCCCGGCGCCTCCATGTTTTGTGGTCAGTGCGTGGTAAGTGTTGGTCGCGGCGAGCCTAAAGGCACGCAAGATGTTGCAAAGCCAGCGTCACAGACTCGTATACTGACGTAAGGAGAGCAAGACGTAAATGTGAGGACCGGCTGTTGTCGAGGTGTCATCGAGTGCAAATCTGCCTTAGTATAACGGCCTAACCTCAATGAAGTCTAGAGAGTGGACAACACGTTCGTCTACCTCAGAGCGTTGGCCGAACGCTATTTTCGACGTCGTGCGTGCCACTTTGATTTTGGCCAACTACGATTCGATACAGAATGCAGGAAACCTGAAAGACACCCTCACGGACACATTGAGAGTAGTGTTTGTCAGCGGAATAATGGGAGTGCAAGGGTCTGTGTCATTGATATGGCTGTATGTAGCGCAGTTCGTCAGCAGGGGGCGTAGCTCAGATGGTAGAGCGCTCGCTTAGCATGCGAGAGGTACTGGGATCGATACCCAGCGCCTCCAGAATTTTTAACACACCAACATGCGCACACTGCCATGCAAGTGGAATAATACACAGCCAGAAAATGTGTCAAGGCAGATACGAGCCAACGATTAGCAGCCACAATTGGCAAGCGTGCTGTAATGCGCACGAAGCACCCTCCTCCCACCACTACACTTAATTTAGAAACAGTACAAGTGTTCCCATAAGATTCTCAAACCTATGTCGCAAAGATCAGCCTTGCGCCGAATTCACAAAAATCCCACTGCACATTCCAATTCTTGACGTGCAGTCGGCTGCTACTGGTGTTGCTAGTTGTGACTGCTGATGACAGATGCCGTAGCAATCAATTCATGGAGTGAGTTGTATGTTTTGCGATACTCTGTCTCTGACAAGCAAGCAGAGGTGACATAGGCGCGAACACAGGAAGCTTGCAGCCCCTCGCTGCCTGCAGACACCGAACAGCCACAGTAGGAGGGCGGCCTAAGTCGTAGGCGAAATGTGCTCATTCGCTTGTGTGCGACGTCAAGCTCTAAATAAGGCTGTCACTAGCGTGAGCGTTGCGTGAGCGTCGTGTAAAGTCGGAAAAGTCGTCTGCGTGGGTGAGTGCCATGTTTGGGGAGCGTTTCGTAGTTTGCGCAGTGCAATGGAGACGCGGAAAGTTGTTGTGGCCCAGTCTTTTGCAGTTGGACGACAAGAGTGGTACACAGTAGTAAAGTGCGAGGCAGTGAGTTGGCATGAACAGTCGAGTGCACAATGGGTCTTCAGATGTGCTTGTTACCTCAGGTGCTGTGTGATTGTCGACATGGAGTGAAAACGGAGCAACTTGTGACTGTCCCTTCAATTTAAGACGTTAAAAACGGACGGAATTTGCAGTCGTAATACCAGAGCATCGAAACTACTTGGAACTCTTGCGTATGTGAACGTGTCCGCGCCTTTGTACTCTGGTCCCTTCACCCCTGCAAACCAACCAACCATCGCGTCCGTGCACATAAGAGTAGCAAAGAACGGAGATCAGCGCAGCTTGCTTGTGCTTGGGGGCGTAGCTCAGTTGGTAGAGCGTTCGCTTTGCATGTGAAAGGTCCCGGGTTCAAGCCCCGGCGCCTCCATGTTTTGTGGTCAGTGCGTGGTAAGTGTTGGTCGCGGCGAGCCTAAAGGCACGCAAGATGTTGCAAAGCCAGCGTCACAGACTCGTATACTGACGTAAGGAGAGCAAGACGTAAATGTGAGGACCGGCTGTTGTCGAGGTGTCATCGAGTGCAAATCTGCCTTAGGTATAACGGCCTAACCTCAATGAAGTCTAGAGAGTGGACAACACGTTCGTCTACCTCAGAGCGTTGGCCGAACGCTATTTTCGACGTCGTGCGTGCCACTTTGATTTTGGCCAACTACGATTCGATACAGAATGCAGGAAACCTGAAAGACACCCTCACGGACACATTGAGAGTAGTGTTTGTCAGCGGAATAATGGGAGTGCAAGGGTCTGTGTCATTGATATGGCTGTATGTAGCGCAGTTCGTCAGCAGGGGGCGTAGCTCAGATGGTAGAGCGCTCGCTTAGCATGCGAGAGGTACTGGGATCGATACCCAGCGCCTCCAGAATTTTTAACACACCAACATGCGCACACTGCCATGCAAGTGGAATAATACACAGCCAGAAAATGTGTCAAGGCAGATACGAGCCAACGATTAGCAGCCACAATTGGCAAGCGTGCTGTAATGCGCACGAAGCACCCTCCTCCCACCACTACACTTAATTTAGAAACAGTACAAGTGTTCCCATAAGATTCTCAAACCTATGTCGCAAAGATCAGCCTTGCGCCGAATTCACAAAAATCCCACTGCACATTCCAATTCTTGACGTGCAGTCGGCTGCTACTGGTGTTGCTAGTTGTGACTGCTGATGACAGATGCCGTAGCAATCAATTCATGGAGTGAGTTGTATGTTTTGCGATACTCTGTCTCTGACAAGCAAGCAGAGGTGACATAGGCGCGAACACAGGAAGCTTGCAGCCCCTCGCTGCCTGCAGACACCGAACAGCCACAGTAGGAGGGCGGCCTAAGTCGTAGGCGAAATGTGCTCATTCGCTTGTGTGCGACGTCAAGCTCTAAATAAGGCTGTCACTAGCGTGAGCGTTGCGTGAGCGTCGTGTAAAGTCGGAAAAGTCGTCTGCGTGGGTGAGTGCCATGTTTGGGGAGCGTTTCGTAGTTTGCGCAGTGCAATGGAGACGCGGAAAGTTGTTGTGGCCCAGTCTTTTGCAGTTGGACGACAAGAGTGGTACACAGTAGTAAAGTGCGAGGCAGTGAGTTGGCATGAACAGTCGAGTGCACAATGGGTCTTCAGATGTGCTTGTTACCTCAGGTGCTGTGTGATTGTCGACATGGAGTGAAAACGGAGCAACTTGTGACTGTCCCTTCAATTTAAGACGTTAAAAACGGACGGAATTTGCAGTCGTAATACCAGAGCATCGAAACTACTTGGAACTCTTGCGTATGTGAACGTGTCCGCGCCTTTGTACTCTGGTCCCTTCACCCCTGCAAACCAACCAACCATCGCGTCCGTGCACATAAGAGTAGCAAAGAACGGAGATCAGCGCAGCTTGCTTGTGCTTGGGGGCGTAGCTCAGTTGGTAGAGCGTTCGCTTTGCATGTGAAAGGTCCCGGGTTCAAGCCCCGGCGCCTCCATGTTTTGTGGTCAGTGCGTGGTAAGTGTTGGTCGCGGCGAGCCTAAAGGCACGCAAGATGTTGCAAAGCCAGCGTCACAGACTCGTATACTGACGTAAGGAGAGCAAGACGTAAATGTGAGGACCGGCTGTTGTCGAGGTGTCATCGAGTGCAAATCTGCCTTAGGTATAACGGCCTAACCTCAATGAAGTCTAGAGAGTGGACAACACGTTCGTCTACCTCAGAGCGTTGGCCGAACGCTATTTTCGACGTCGTGCGTGCCACTTTGATTTTGGCCAACTACGATTCGATACAGAATGCAGGAAACCTGAAAGACACCCTCACGGACACATTGAGAGTAGTGTTTGTCAGCGGAATAATGGGAGTGCAAGGGTCTGTGTCATTGATATGGCTGTATGTAGCGCAGTTCGTCAGCAGGGGGCGTAGCTCAGATGGTAGAGCGCTCGCTTAGCATGCGAGAGGTACTGGGATCGATACCCAGCGCCTCCAGAATTTTTAACACACCAACATGCGCACACTGCCATGCAAGTGGAATAATACACAGCCAGAAAATGTGTCAAGGCAGATACGAGCCAACGATTAGCAGCCACAATTGGCAAGCGTGCTGTAATGCGCACGAAGCACCCTCCTCCCACCACTACACTTAATTTAGAAACAGTACAAGTGTTCCCATAAGATTCTCAAACCTATGTCGCAAAGATCAGCCTTGCGCCGAATTCACAAAAATCCCACTGCACATTCCAATTCTTGACGTGCAGTCGGCTGCTACTGGTGTTGCTAGTTGTGACTGCTGATGACAGATGCCGTAGCAATCAATTCATGGAGTGAGTTGTATGTTTTGCGATACTCTGTCTCTGACAAGCAAGCAGAGGTGACATAGGCGCGAACACAGGAAGCTTGCAGCCCCTCGCTGCCTGCAGACACCGAACAGCCACAGTAGGAGGGCGGCCTAAGTCGTAGGCGAAATGTGCTCATTCGCTTGTGTGCGACGTCAAGCTCTAAATAAGGCTGTCACTAGCGTGAGCGTTGCGTGAGCGTCGTGTAAAGTCGGAAAAGTCGTCTGCGTGGGTGAGTGCCATGTTTGGGGAGCGTTTCGTAGTTTGCGCAGTGCAATGGAGACGCGGAAAGTTGTTGTGGCCCAGTCTTTTGCAGTTGGACGACAAGAGTGGTACACAGTAGTAAAGTGCGAGGCAGTGAGTTGGCATGAACAGTCGAGTGCACAATGGGTCTTCAGATGTGCTTGTTACCTCAGGTGCTGTGTGATTGTCGACATGGAGTGAAAACGGAGCAACTTGTGACTGTCCCTTCAATTTAAGACGTTAAAAACGGACGGAATTTGCAGTCGTAATACCAGAGCATCGAAACTACTTGGAACTCTTGCGTATGTGAACGTGTCCGCGCCTTTGTACTCTGGTCCCTTCACCCCTGCAAACCAACCAACCATCGCGTCCGTGCACATAAGAGTAGCAAAGAACGGAGATCAGCGCAGCTTGCTTGTGCTTGGGGGCGTAGCTCAGTTGGTAGAGCGTTCGCTTTGCATGTGAAAGGTCCCGGGTTCAAGCCCCGGCGCCTCCATGTTTTGTGGTCAGTGCGTGGTAAGTGTTGGTCGCGGCGAGCCTAAAGGCACGCAAGATGTTGCAAAGCCAGCGTCACAGACTCGTATACTGACGTAAGGAGAGCAAGACGTAAATGTGAGGACCGGCTGTTGTCGAGGTGTCATCGAGTGCAAATCTGCCTTAGGTATAACGGCCTAACCTCAATGAAGTCTAGAGAGTGGACAACACGTTCGTCTACCTCAGAGCGTTGGCCGAACGCTATTTTCGACGTCGTGCGTGCCACTTTGATTTTGGCCAACTACGATTCGATACAGAATGCAGGAAACCTGAAAGACACCCTCACGGACACATTGAGAGTAGTGTTTGTCAGCGGAATAATGGGAGTGCAAGGGTCTGTGTCATTGATATGGCTGTATGTAGCGCAGTTCGTCAGCAGGGGGCGTAGCTCAGATGGTAGAGCGCTCGCTTAGCATGCGAGAGGTACTGGGATCGATACCCAGCGCCTCCAGAATTTTTAACACACCAACATGCGCACACTGCCATGCAAGTGGAATAATACACAGCCAGAAAATGTGTCAAGGCAGATACGAGCCAACGATTAGCAGCCACAATTGGCAAGCGTGCTGTAATGCGCACGAAGCACCCTCCTCCCACCACTACACTTAATTTAGAAACAGTACAAGTGTTCCCATAAGATTCTCAAACCTATGTCGCAAAGATCAGCCTTGCGCCGAATTCACAAAAATCCCACTGCACATTCCAATTCTTGACGTGCAGTCGGCTGCTACTGGTGTTGCTAGTTGTGACTGCTGATGACAGATGCCGTAGCAATCAATTCATGGAGTGAGTTGTATGTTTTGCGATACTCTGTCTCTGACAAGCAAGCAGAGGTGACATAGGCGCGAACACAGGAAGCTTGCAGCCCCTCGCTGCCTGCAGACACCGAACAGCCACAGTAGGAGGGCGGCCTAAGTCGTAGGCGAAATGTGCTCATTCGCTTGTGTGCGACGTCAAGCTCTAAATAAGGCTGTCACTAGCGTGAGCGTTGCGTGAGCGTCGTGTAAAGTCGGAAAAGTCGTCTGCGTGGGTGAGTGCCATGTTTGGGGAGCGTTTCGTAGTTTGCGCAGTGCAATGGAGACGCGGAAAGTTGTTGTGGCCCAGTCTTTTGCAGTTGGACGACAAGAGTGGTACACAGTAGTAAAGTGCGAGGCAGTGAGTTGGCATGAACAGTCGAGTGCACAATGGGTCTTCAGATGTGCTTGTTACCTCAGGTGCTGTGTGATTGTCGACATGGAGTGAAAACGGAGCAACTTGTGACTGTCCCTTCAATTTAAGACGTTAAAAACGGACGGAATTTGCAGTCGTAATACCAGAGCATCGAAACTACTTGGAACTCTTGCGTATGTGAACGTGTCCGCGCCTTTGTACTCTGGTCCCTTCACCCCTGCAAACCAACCAACCATCGCGTCCGTGCACATAAGAGTAGCAAAGAACGGAGATCAGCGCAGCTTGCTTGTGCTTGGGGGCGTAGCTCAGTTGGTAGAGCGTTCGCTTTGCATGTGAAAGGTCCCGGGTTCAAGCCCCGGCGCCTCCATGTTTTGTGGTCAGTGCGTGGTAAGTGTTGGTCGCGGCGAGCCTAAAGGCACGCAAGATGTTGCAAAGCCAGCGTCACAGACTCGTATACTGACGTAAGGAGAGCAAGACGTAAATGTGAGGACCGGCTGTTGTCGAGGTGTCATCGAGTGCAAATCTGCCTTAGGTATAACGGCCTAACCTCAATGAAGTCTAGAGAGTGGACAACACGTTCGTCTACCTCAGAGCGTTGGCCGAACGCTATTTTCGACGTCGTGCGTGCCACTTTGATTTTGGCCAACTACGATTCGATACAGAATGCAGGAAACCTGAAAGACACCCTCACGGACACATTGAGAGTAGTGTTTGTCAGCGGAATAATGGGAGTGCAAGGGTCTGTGTCATTGATATGGCTGTATGTAGCGCAGTTCGTCAGCAGGGGGCGTAGCTCAGATGGTAGAGCGCTCGCTTAGCATGCGAGAGGTACTGGGATCGATACCCAGCGCCTCCAGAATTTTTAACACACCAACATGCGCACACTGCCATGCAAGTGGAATAATACACAGCCAGAAAATGTGTCAAGGCAGATACGAGCCAACGATTAGCAGCCACAATTGGCAAGCGTGCTGTAATGCGCACGAAGCACCCTCCTCCCACCACTACACTTAATTTAGAAACAGTACAAGTGTTCCCATAAGATTCTCAAACCTATGTCGCAAAGATCAGCCTTGCGCCGAATTCACAAAAATCCCACTGCACATTCCAATTCTTGACGTGCAGTCGGCTGCTACTGGTGTTGCTAGTTGTGACTGCTGATGACAGATGCCGTAGCAATCAATTCATGGAGTGAGTTGTATGTTTTGCGATACTCTGTCTCTGACAAGCAAGCAGAGGTGACATAGGCGCGAACACAGGAAGCTTGCAGCCCCTCGCTGCCTGCAGACACCGAACAGCCACAGTAGGAGGGCGGCCTAAGTCGTAGGCGAAATGTGCTCATTCGCTTGTGTGCGACGTCAAGCTCTAAATAAGGCTGTCACTAGCGTGAGCGTTGCGTGAGCGTCGTGTAAAGTCGGAAAAGTCGTCTGCGTGGGTGAGTGCCATGTTTGGGGAGCGTTTCGTAGTTTGCGCAGTGCAATGGAGACGCGGAAAGTTGTTGTGGCCCAGTCTTTTGCAGTTGGACGACAAGAGTGGTACACAGTAGTAAAGTGCGAGGCAGTGAGTTGGCATGAACAGTCGAGTGCACAATGGGTCTTCAGATGTGCTTGTTACCTCAGGTGCTGTGTGATTGTCGACATGGAGTGAAAACGGAGCAACTTGTGACTGTCCCTTCAATTTAAGACGTTAAAAACGGACGGAATTTGCAGTCGTAATACCAGAGCATCGAAACTACTTGGAACTCTTGCGTATGTGAACGTGTCCGCGCCTTTGTACTCTGGTCCCTTCACCCCTGCAAACCAACCAACCATCGCGTCCGTGCACATAAGAGTAGCAAAGAACGGAGATCAGCGCAGCTTGCTTGTGCTTGGGGGCGTAGCTCAGTTGGTAGAGCGTTCGCTTTGCATGTGAAAGGTCCCGGGTTCAAGCCCCGGCGCCTCCATGTTTTGTGGTCAGTGCGTGGTAAGTGTTGGTCGCGGCGAGCCTAAAGGCACGCAAGATGTTGCAAAGCCAGCGTCACAGACTCGTATACTGACGTAAGGAGAGCAAGACGTAAATGTGAGGACCGGCTGTTGTCGAGGTGTCATCGAGTGCAAATCTGCCTTAGGTATAACGGCCTAACCTCAATGAAGTCTAGAGAGTGGACAACACGTTCGTCTACCTCAGAGCGTTGGCCGAACGCTATTTTCGACGTCGTGCGTGCCACTTTGATTTTGGCCAACTACGATTCGATACAGAATGCAGGAAACCTGAAAGACACCCTCACGGACACATTGAGAGTAGTGTTTGTCAGCGGAATAATGGGAGTGCAAGGGTCTGTGTCATTGATATGGCTGTATGTAGCGCAGTTCGTCAGCAGGGGGCGTAGCTCAGATGGTAGAGCGCTCGCTTAGCATGCGAGAGGTACTGGGATCGATACCCAGCGCCTCCAGAATTTTTAACACACCAACATGCGCACACTGCCATGCAAGTGGAATAATACACAGCCAGAAAATGTGTCAAGGCAGATACGAGCCAACGATTAGCAGCCACAATTGGCAAGCGTGCTGTAATGCGCACGAAGCACCCTCCTCCCACCACTACACTTAATTTAGAAACAGTACAAGTGTTCCCATAAGATTCTCAAACCTATGTCGCAAAGATCAGCCTTGCGCCGAATTCACAAAAATCCCACTGCACATTCCAATTCTTGACGTGCAGTCGGCTGCTACTGGTGTTGCTAGTTGTGACTGCTGATGACAGATGCCGTAGCAATCAATTCATGGAGTGAGTTGTATGTTTTGCGATACTCTGTCTCTGACAAGCAAGCAGAGGTGACATAGGCGCGAACACAGGAAGCTTGCAGCCCCTCGCTGCCTGCAGACACCGAACAGCCACAGTAGGAGGGCGGCCTAAGTCGTAGGCGAAATGTGCTCATTCGCTTGTGTGCGACGTCAAGCTCTAAATAAGGCTGTCACTAGCGTGAGCGTTGCGTGAGCGTCGTGTAAAGTCGGAAAAGTCGTCTGCGTGGGTGAGTGCCATGTTTGGGGAGCGTTTCGTAGTTTGCGCAGTGCAATGGAGACGCGGAAAGTTGTTGTGGCCCAGTCTTTTGCAGTTGGACGACAAGAGTGGTACACAGTAGTAAAGTGCGAAGCAGTGAGTTGGCATGAACAGTCGAGTGCACAATGGGTCTTCAGATGTGCTTGTTACCTCAGGTGCTGTGTGATTGTCGACATGGAGTGAAAACGGAGCAACTTGTGACTGTCCCTTCAATTTAAGACGTTAAAAACGGACGGAATTTGCAGTCGTAATACCAGAGCATCGAAACTACTTGGAACTCTTGCGTATGTGAACGTGTCCGCGCCTTTGTACTCTGGTCCCTTCACCCCTGCAAACCAACCAACCATCGTGTCCGTGCACATAAGAGTAGCAAAGAACGGAGAACAGCGCAGCTTGGTTGTGCTTGGGGGCGTAGCTCAGTTGGTAGAGCGTTCGCTTTGCATGTGAAAGGTCCCGGGTTCAAGCCCCGGCGCCTCCATGTTTTGTGGTAAGTGTTGGTCGCGGCGAGCCTAAAGGCACGCAAGATGTTGCAAAGCCAGCGTCACAGACTCGTATACTGACGTAAGGAGAGCAAGACGTAAATGTGAGGACCGGCTGTTGTCGAGGTGTCATCGAGTGCAAATCTGCCTTAGGTATAACGGCCTAACCTCAATGAAGTCTAGAGAGTGGACAACACGTTCGTCTACCTCAGAGCGTTGGCCGAACGCTATTTTCGACGTCGTGCGTGCCACTTTGATTTTGGCCAACTACGATTCGATACAGAATGCAGGAAACCTGAAAGACACCCTCACGGACACATTGAGAGTAGTGTTTGTCAGCGGAATAATGGGAGTGCAAGGGTCTGTGTCATTGATATGGCTGTATGTAGCGCAGTTCGTCAGCAGGGGGCGTAGCTCAGATGGTAGAGCGCTCGCTTAGCATGCGAGAGGTACTGGGATCGATACCCAGCGCCTCCAGAATTTTTAACACACCAACATGCGCACACTGCCATGCAAGTGGAATAATACACAGCCAGAAAATGTGTCAAGGCAGATACGAGCCAACGATTAGCAGCCACAATTGGCAAGCGTGCTGTAATGCGCACGAAGCACCCTCCTCCCACCACTACACTTAATTTAGAAACAGTACAAGTGTTCCCATAAGATTCTCAAACCTATGTCGCAAAGATCAGCCTTGCGCCGAATTCACAAAAATCCCACTGCACATTCCAATTCTTGACGTGCAGTCGGCTGCTACTGGTGTTGCTAGTTGTGACTGCTGATGACAGATGCCGTAGCAATCAATTCATGGAGTGAGTTGTATGTTTTGCGATACTCTGTCTCTGACAAGCAAGCAGAGGTGACATAGGCGCGAACACAGGAAGCTTGCAGCCCCTCGCTGCCTGCAGACACCGAACAGCCACAGTAGGAGGGCGGCCTAAGTCGTAGGCGAAATGTGCTCATTCGCTTGTGTGCGACGTCAAGCTCTAAATAAGGCTGTCACTAGCGTGAGCGTTGCGTGAGCGTCGTGTAAAGTCGGAAAAGTCGTCTGCGTGGGTGAGTGCCATGTTTGGGGAGCGTTTCGTAGTTTGCGCAGTGCAATGGAGACGCGGAAAGTTGTTGTGGCCCAGTCTTTTGCAGTTGGACGACAAGAGTGGTACACAGTAGTAAAGTGCGAGGCAGTGAGTTGGCATGAACAGTCGAGTGCACAATGGGTCTTCAGATGTGCTTGTTACCTCAGGTGCTGTGTGATTGTCGACATGGAGTGAAAACGGAGCAACTTGTGACTGTCCCTTCAATTTAAGACGTTAAAAACGGACGGAATTTGCAGTCGTAATACCAGAGCATCGAAACTACTTGGAACTCTTGCGTATGTGAACGTGTCCGCGCCTTTGTACTCTGGTCCCTTCACCCCTGCAAACCAACCAACCATCGTGTCCGTGCACATAAGAGTAGCAAAGAACGGAGAACAGCGCAGCTTGGTTGTGCTTGGGGGCGTAGCTCAGTTGGTAGAGCGTTCGCTTTGCATGTGAAAGGTCCCGGGTTCAAGCCCCGGCGCCTCCATGTTTTGTGGTAAGTGTTGGTCGCGGCGAGCCTAAAGGCACGCAAGATGTTGCAAAGCCAGCGTCACAGACTCGTATACTGACGTAAGGAGAGCAAGACGTAAATGTGAGGACCGGCTGTTGTCGAGGTGTCATCGAGTGCAAATCTGCCTTAGGTATAACGGCCTAACCTCAATGAAGTCTAGAGAGTGGACAACACGTTCGTCTACCTCAGAGCGTTGGCCGAACGCTATTTTCGACGTCGTGCGTGCCACTTTGATTTTGGCCAACTACGATTCGATACAGAATGCAGGAAACCTGAAAGACACCCTCACGGACACATTGAGAGTAGTGTTTGTCAGCGGAATAATGGGAGTGCAAGGGTCTGTGTCATTGATATGGCTGTATGTAGCGCAGTTCGTCAGCAGGGGGCGTAGCTCAGATGGTAGAGCGCTCGCTTAGCATGCGAGAGGTACTGGGATCGATACCCAGCGCCTCCAGAATTTTTAACACACCAACATGCGCACACTGCCATGCAAGTGGAATAATACACAGCCAGAAAATGTGTCAAGGCAGATACGAGCCAACGATTAGCAGCCACAATTGGCAAGCGTGCTGTAATGCGCACGAAGCACCCTCCTCCCACCACTACACTTAATTTAGAAACAGTACAAGTGTTCCCATAAGATTCTCAAACCTATGTCGCAAAGATCAGCCTTGCGCCGAATTCACAAAAATCCCACTGCACATTCCAATTCTTGACGTGCAGTCGGCTGCTACTGGTGTTGCTAGTTGTGACTGCTGATGACAGATGCCGTAGCAATCAATTCATGGAGTGAGTTGTATGTTTTGCGATACTCTGTCTCTGACAAGCAAGCAGAGGTGACATAGGCGCGAACACAGGAAGCTTGCAGCCCCTCGCTGCCTGCAGACACCGAACAGCCACAGTAGGAGGGCGGCCTAAGTCGTAGGCGAAATGTGCTCATTCGCTTGTGTGCGACGTCAAGCTCTAAATAAGGCTGTCACTAGCGTGAGCGTTGCGTGAGCGTCGTGTAAAGTCGGAAAAGTCGTCTGCGTGGGTGAGTGCCATGTTTGGGGAGCGTTTCGTAGTTTGCGCAGTGCAATGGAGACGCGGAAAGTTGTTGTGGCCCAGTCTTTTGCAGTTGGACGACAAGAGTCTTACACAGTAGTAAAGTGCGAGGCAGTGAGTTGGCATGAACAGTCGAGTGCACAATGGGTCTTCAGATGTGCTTGTTACCTCAGGTGCTGTGTGATTGTCGACATGGAGTGAAAACGGAGCAACTTGTGACTGTCCCTTCAATTTAAGACGTTAAAAACGGACGGAATTTGCAGTCGTAATACCAGAGCATCGAAACTACTTGGAACTCTTGCGTATGTGAACGTGTCCGCGCCTTTGTACTCTGGTCCCTTCACCCCTGCAAACCAACCAACCATCGCGTCCGTGCACATAAGAGTAGCAAAGAACGGAGATCAGCGCAGCTTGCTTGTGCTTGGGGGCGTAGCTCAGTTGGTAGAGCGTTCGCTTTGCATGTGAAAGGTCCCGGGTTCAAGCCCCGGCGCCTCCATGTTTTGTGGTCAGTGCGTGGTAAGTGTTGGTCGCGGCGAGCCTAAAGGCACGCAAGATGTTGCAAAGCCAGCGTCACAGACTCGTATACTGACGTAAGGAGAGCAAGACGTAAATGTGAGGACCGGCTGTTGTCGAGGTGTCATCGAGTGCAAATCTGCCTTAGGTATAACGGCCTAACCTCAATGAAGTCTAGAGAGTGGACAACACGTTCGTCTACCTCAGAGCGTTGGCCGAACGCTATTTTCGACGTCGTGCGTGCCACTTTGATTTTGGCCA
This sequence comes from Schistocerca americana, assembly GCF_021461395.2. Lineage (NCBI taxonomy): Eukaryota > Metazoa > Arthropoda > Insecta > Orthoptera > Acrididae > Schistocerca > Schistocerca americana. Next base: position 140,200 of record NW_025726029.1, read on the forward strand.
ACTACGATTCGATACAGAATGCAGGAAACCTGAAAGACACCCTCACGGACACATTGAGAGTAGTGTTTGTCAGCGGAATAATGGGAGTGCAAGGGTCTGTGTCATTGATATGGCTGTATGTAGCGCAGTTCGTCAGCAGGGGGCGTAGCTCAGATGGTAGAGCGCTCGCTTAGCATGCGAGAGGTACTGGGATCGATACCCAGCGCCTCCAGAATTTTTAACACACCAACATGCGCACACTGCCATGCAAGTGGAATAATACACAGCCAGAAAATGTGTCAAGGCAGATACGAGCCAACGATTAGCAGCCACAATTGGCAAGCGTGCTGTAATGCGCACGAAGCACCCTCCTCCCACCACTACACTTAATTTAGAAACAGTACAAGTGTTCCCATAAGATTCTCAAACCTATGTCGCAAAGATCAGCCTTGCGCCGAATTCACAAAAATCCCACTGCACATTCCAATTCTTGACGTGCAGTCGGCTGCTACTGGTGTTGCTAGTTGTGACTGCTGATGACAGATGCCGTAGCAATCAATTCATGGAGTGAGTTGTATGTTTTGCGATACTCTGTCTCTGACAAGCAAGCAGAGGTGACATAGGCGCGAACACAGGAAGCTTGCAGCCCCTCGCTGCCTGCAGACACCGAACAGCCACACTAGGAGGGCGGCCTAAGTCGTAGGCGAAATGTGCTCATTCGCTTGTGTGCGACGTCAAGCTCTAAATAAGGCTGTCACTAGCGTGAGCGTTGCGTGAGCGTCGTGTAAAGTCGGAAAAGTCGTCTGCGTGGGTGAGTGGCATGTTTGGGGAGCGTTTCGTAGTTTGCGCAGTGCAATGGAGACGCGGAAAGTTGTTGTGGCCCAGTCTTTTGCAGTTGGACGACAAGAGTGGTACACAGTAGTAAAGTGCGAGGCAGTGAGTTGGCATGAACAGTCGAGTGCACAATGGGTCTTCAGATGTGCTTGTTACCTCAGGTGCTGTGTGATTGTCGACATGGAGTGAAAACGGAGCAACTTGTGACTGTCCCTTCAATTTAAGACGTTAAAAACGGACGGAATTTGCAGTCGTAATACCAGAGCATCGAAACTACTTGGAACTCTTGCGTATGTGAACGTGTCCGCGCCTTTGTACTCTGGTCCCTTCACCCCTGCAAACCAACCAACCATCGTGTCCGTGCACATAAGAGTAGCAAAGAACGGAGAACAGCGCAGCTTGGTTGTGCTTGGGGGCGTAGCTCAGTTGGTAGAGCGTTCGCTTTGCATGTGAAAGGTCCCGGGTTCAAGCCCCGGCGCCTCCATGTTTTGTGGTAAGTGTTGGTCGCGGCGAGCCTAAAGGCACGCAAGATGTTGCAAAGCCAGCGTCACAGACTCGTATACTGACGTAAGGAGAGCAAGACGTAAATGTGAGGACCGGCTGTTGTCGAGGTGTCATCGAGTGCAAATCTGCCTTAGGTATAACGGCCTAACCTCAATGAAGTCTAGAGAGTGGACAACACGTTCGTCTACCTCAGAGCGTTGGCCGAACGCTATTTTCGACGTCGTGCGTGCCACTTTGATTTTGGCCAACTACGATTCGATACAGAATGCAGGAAACCTGAAAGACACCCTCACGGACACATTGAGAGTAGTGTTTGTCAGCGGAATAATGGGAGTGCAAGGGTCTGTGTCATTGATATGGCTGTATGTAGCGCAGTTCGTCAGCAGGGGGCGTAGCTCAGATGGTAGAGCGCTCGCTTAGCATGCGAGAGGTACTGGGATCGATACCCAGCGCCTCCAGAATTTTTAACACACCAACATGCGCACACTGCCATGCAAGTGGAATAATACACAGCCAGAAAATGTGTCAAGGCAGATACGAGCCAACGATTAGCAGCCACAATTGGCAAGCGTGCTGTAATGCGCACGAAGCACCCTCCTCCCACCACTACACTTAATTTAGAAACAGTACAAGTGTTCCCATAAGATTCTCAAACCTATGTCGCAAAGATCAGCCTTGCGCCGAATTCACAAAAATCCCACTGCACATTCCAATTCTTGACGTGCAGTCGGCTGCTACTGGTGTTGCTAGTTGTGACTGCTGATGACAGATGCCGTAGCAATCAATTCATGGAGTGAGTTGTATGTTTTGCGATACTCTGTCTCTGACAAGCAAGCAGAGGTGACATAGGCGCGAACACAGGAAGCTTGCAGCCCCTCGCTGCCTGCAGACACCGAACAGCCACAGTAGGAGGGCGGCCTAAGTCGTAGGCGAAATGTGCTCATTCGCTTGTGTGCGACGTCAAGCTCTAAATAAGGCTGTCACTAGCGTGAGCGTTGCGTGAGCGTCGTGTAAAGTCGGAAAAGTCGTCTGCGTGGGTGAGTGCCATGTTTGGGGAGCGTTTCGTAGTTTGCGCAGTGCAATGGAGACGCGGAAAGTTGTTGTGGCCCAGTCTTTTGCAGTTGGACGACAAGAGTCTTACACAGTAGTAAAGTGCGAGGCAGTGAGTTGGCATGAACAGTCGAGTGCACAATGGGTCTTCAGATGTGCTTGTTACCTCAGGTGCTGTGTGATTGTCGACATGGAGTGAAAACGGAGCAACTTGTGACTGTCCCTTCAATTTAAGACGTTAAAAACGGACGGAATTTGCAGTCGTAATACCAGAGCATCGAAACTACTTGGAACTCTTGCGTATGTGAACGTGTCCGCGCCTTTGTACTCTGGTCCCTTCACCCCTGCAAACCAACCAACCATCGCGTCCGTGCACATAAGAGTAGCAAAGAACGGAGATCAGCGCAGCTTGCTTGTGCTTGGGGGCGTAGCTCAGTTGGTAGAGCGTTCGCTTTGCATGTGAAAGGTCCCGGGTTCAAGCCCCGGCGCCTCCATGTTTTGTGGTCAGTGCGTGGTAAGTGTTGGTCGCGGCGAGCCTAAAGGCACGCAAGATGTTGCAAAGCCAGCGTCACAGACTCGTATACTGACGTAAGGAGAGCAAGACGTAAATGTGAGGACCGGCTGTTGTCGAGGTGTCATCGAGTGCAAATCTGCCTTAGGTATAACGGCCTAACCTCAATGAAGTCTAGAGAGTGGACAACACGTTCGTCTACCTCAGAGCGTTGGCCGAACGCTATTTTCGACGTCGTGCGTGCCACTTTGATTTTGGCCAACTACGATTCGATACAGAATGCAGGAAACCTGAAAGACACCCTCACGGACACATTGAGAGTAGTGTTTGTCAGCGGAATAATGGGAGTGCAAGGGTCTGTGTCATTGATATGGCTGTATGTAGCGCAGTTCGTCAGCAGGGGGCGTAGCTCAGATGGTAGAGCGCTCGCTTAGCATGCGAGAGGTACTGGGATCGATACCCAGCGCCTCCAGAATTTTTAACACACCAACATGCGCACACTGCCATGCAAGTGGAATAATACACAGCCAGAAAATGTGTCAAGGCAGATACGAGCCAACGATTAGCAGCCACAATTGGCAAGCGTGCTGTAATGCGCACGAAGCACCCTCCTCCCACCACTACACTTAATTTAGAAACAGTACAAGTGTTCCCATAAGATTCTCAAACCTATGTCGCAAAGATCAGCCTTGCGCCGAATTCACAAAAATCCCACTGCACATTCCAATTCTTGACGTGCAGTCGGCTGCTACTGGTGTTGCTAGTTGTGACTGCTGATGACAGATGCCGTAGCAATCAATTCATGGAGTGAGTTGTATGTTTTGCGATACTCTGTCTCTGACAAGCAAGCAGAGGTGACATAGGCGCGAACACAGGAAGCTTGCAGCCCCTCGCTGCCTGCAGACACCGAACAGCCACAGTAGGAGGGCGGCCTAAGTCGTAGGCGAAATGTGCTCATTCGCTTGTGTGCGACGTCAAGCTCTAAATAAGGCTGTCACTAGCGTGAGCGTTGCGTGAGCGTCGTGTAAAGTCGGAAAAGTCGTCTGCGTGGGTGAGTGCCATGTTTGGGGAGCGTTTCGTAGTTTGCGCAGTGCAATGGAGACGCGGAAAGTTGTTGTGGCCCAGTCTTTTGCAGTTGGACGACAAGAGTGGTACACAGTAGTAAAGTGCGAAGCAGTGAGTTGGCATGAACAGTCGAGTGCACAATGGGTCTTCAGATGTGCTTGTTACCTCAGGTGCTGTGTGATTGTCGACATGGAGTGAAAACGGAGCAACTTGTGACTGTCCCTTCAATTTAAGACGTTAAAAACGGACGGAATTTGCAGTCGTAATACCAGAGCATCGAAACTACTTGGAACTCTTGCGTATGTGAACGTGTCCGCGCCTTTGTACTCTGGTCCCTTCACCCCTGCAAACCAACCAACCATCGTGTCCGTGCACATAAGAGTAGCAAAGAACGGAGAACAGCGCAGCTTGGTTGTGCTTGGGGGCGTAGCTCAGTTGGTAGAGCGTTCGCTTTGCATGTGAAAGGTCCCGGGTTCAAGCCCCGGCGCCTCCATGTTTTGTGGTAAGTGTTGGTCGCGGCGAGCCTAAAGGCACGCAAGATGTTGCAAAGCCAGCGTCACAGACTCGTATACTGACGTAAGGAGAGCAAGACGTAAATGTGAGGACCGGCTGTTGTCGAGGTGTCATCGAGTGCAAATCTGCCTTAGGTATAACGGCCTAACCTCAATGAAGTCTAGAGAGTGGACAACACGTTCGTCTACCTCAGAGCGTTGGCCGAACGCTATTTTCGACGTCGTGCGTGCCACTTTGATTTTGGCCAACTACGATTCGATACAGAATGCAGGAAACCTGAAAGACACCCTCACGGACACATTGAGAGTAGTGTTTGTCAGCGGAATAATGGGAGTGCAAGGGTCTGTGTCATTGATATGGCTGTATGTAGCGCAGTTCGTCAGCAGGGGGCGTAGCTCAGATGGTAGAGCGCTCGCTTAGCATGCGAGAGGTACTGGGATCGATACCCAGCGCCTCCAGAATTTTTAACACACCAACATGCGCACACTGCCATGCAAGTGGAATAATACACAGCCAGAAAATGTGTCAAGGCAGATACGAGCCAACGATTAGCAGCCACAATTGGCAAGCGTGCTGTAATGCGCACGAAGCACCCTCCTCCCACCACTACACTTAATTTAGAAACAGTACAAGTGTTCCCATAAGATTCTCAAACCTATGTCGCAAAGATCAGCCTTGCGCCGAATTCACAAAAATCCCACTGCACATTCCAATTCTTGACGTGCAGTCGGCTGCTACTGGTGTTGCTAGTTGTGACTGCTGATGACAGATGCCGTAGCAATCAATTCATGGAGTGAGTTGTATGTTTTGCGATACTCTGTCTCTGACAAGCAAGCAGAGGTGACATAGGCGCGAACACAGGAAGCTTGCAGCCCCTCGCTGCCTGCAGACACCGAACAGCCACAGTAGGAGGGCGGCCTAAGTCGTAGGCGAAATGTGCTCATTCGCTTGTGTGCGACGTCAAGCTCTAAATAAGGCTGTCACTAGCGTGAGCGTTGCGTGAGCGTCGTGTAAAGTCGGAAAAGTCGTCTGCGTGGGTGAGTGCCATGTTTGGGGAGCGTTTCGTAGTTTGCGCAGTGCAATGGAGACGCGGAAAGTTGTTGTGGCCCAGTCTTTTGCAGTTGGACGACAAGAGTGGTACACAGTAGTAAAGTGCGAGGCAGTGAGTTGGCATGAACAGTCGAGTGCACAATGGGTCTTCAGATGTGCTTGTTACCTCAGGTGCTGTGTGATTGTCGACATGGAGTGAAAACGGAGCAACTTGTGACTGTCCCTTCAATTTAAGACGTTAAAAACGGACGGAATTTGCAGTCGTAATACCAGAGCATCGAAACTACTTGGAACTCTTGCGTATGTGAACGTGTCCGCGCCTTTGTACTCTGGTCCCTTCACCCCTGCAAACCAACCAACCATCGCGTCCGTGCACATAAGAGTAGCAAAGAACGGAGATCAGCGCAGCTTGCTTGTGCTTGGGGGCGTAGCTCAGTTGGTAGAGCGTTCGCTTTGCATGTGAAAGGTCCCGGGTTCAAGCCCCGGCGCCTCCATGTTTTGTGGTCAGTGCGTGGTAAGTGTTGGTCGCGGCGAGCCTAAAGGCACGCAAGATGTTGCAAAGCCAGCGTCACAGACTCGTATACTGACGTAAGGAGAGCAAGACGTAAATGTGAGGACCGGCTGTTGTCGAGGTGTCATCGAGTGCAAATCTGCCTTAGGTATAACGGCCTAACCTCAATGAAGTCTAGAGAGTGGACAACACGTTCGTCTACCTCAGAGCGTTGGCCGAACGCTATTTTCGACGTCGTGCGTGCCACTTTGATTTTGGCCAACTACGATTCGATACAGAATGCAGGAAACCTGAAAGACACCCTCACGGACACATTGAGAGTAGTGTTTGTCAGCGGAATAATGGGAGTGCAAGGGTCTGTGTCATTGATATGGCTGTATGTAGCGCAGTTCGTCAGCAGGGGGCGTAGCTCAGATGGTAGAGCGCTCGCTTAGCATGCGAGAGGTACTGGGATCGATACCCAGCGCCTCCAGAATTTTTAACACACCAACATGCGCACACTGCCATGCAAGTGGAATAATACACAGCCAGAAAATGGGTCAAGGCAGATACGAGCCAACGATTAGCAGCCACAATTGGCAAGCGTGCTGTAATGCGCACGAAGCACCCTCCTCCCACCACTACACTTAATTTAGAAACAGTACAAGTGTTCCCATAAGATTCTCAAACCTATGTCGCAAAGATCAGCCTTGCGCCGAATTCACAAAAATCCCACTGCACATTCCAATTCTTGACGTGCAGTCGGCTGCTACTGGTGTTGCTAGTTGTGACTGCTGATGACAGATGCCGTAGCAATCAATTCATGGAGTGAGTTGTATGTTTTGCGATACTCTGTCTCTGACAAGCAAGCAGAGGTGACATAGGCGCGAACACAGGAAGCTTGCAGCCCCTCGCTGCCTGCAGACACCGAACAGCCACAGTAGGAGGGCGGCCTAAGTCGTAGGCGAAATGTGCTCATTCGCTTGTGTGCGACGTCAAGCTCTAAATAAGGCTGTCACTAGCGTGAGCGTTGCGTGAGCGTCGTGTAAAGTCGGAAAAGTCGTCTGCGTGGGTGAGTGCCATGTTTGGGGAGCGTTTCGTAGTTTGCGCAGTGCAATGGAGACGCGGAAAGTTGTTGTGGCCCAGTCTTTTGCAGTTGGACGACAAGAGTGGTACACAGTAGTAAAGTGCGAGGCAGTGAGTTGGCATGAACAGTCGAGTGCACAATGGGTCTTCAGATGTGCTTGTTACCTCAGGTGCTGTGTGATTGTCGACATGGAGTGAAAACGGAGCAACTTGTGACTGTCCCTTCAATTTAAGACGTTAAAAACGGACGGAATTTGCAGTCGTAATACCAGAGCATCGAAACTACTTGGAACTCTTGCGTATGTGAACGTGTCCGCGCCTTTGTACTCTGGTCCCTTCACCCCTGCAAACCAACCAACCATCGCGTCCGTGCACATAAGAGTAGCAAAGAACGGAGATCAGCGCAGCTTGCTTGTGCTTGGGGGCGTAGCTCAGTTGGTAGAGCGTTCGCTTTGCATGTGAAAGGTCCCGGGTTCAAGCCCCGGCGCCTCCATGTTTTGTGGTCAGTGCGTGGTAAGTGTTGGTCGCGGCGAGCCTAAAGGCACGCAAGATGTTGCAAAGCCAGCGTCACAGACTCGTATACTGACGTAAGGAGAGCAAGACGTAAATGTGAGGACCGGCTGTTGTCGAGGTGTCATCGAGTGCAAATCTGCCTTAGGTATAACGGCCTAACCTCAATGAAGTCTAGAGAGTGGACAACACGTTCGTCTACCTCAGAGCGTTGGCCGAACGCTATTTTCGACGTCGTGCGTGCCACTTTGATTTTGGCCAACTACGATTCGATACAGAATGCAGGAAACCTGAAAGACACCCTCACGGACACATTGAGAGTAGTGTTTGTCAGCGGAATAATGGGAGTGCAAGGGTCTGTGTCATTGATATGGCTGTATGTAGCGCAGTTCGTCAGCAGGGGGCGTAGCTCAGATGGTAGAGCGCTCGCTTAGCATGCGAGAGGTACTGGGATCGATACCCAGCGCCTCCAGAATTTTTAACACACCAACATGCGCACACTGCCATGCAAGTGGAATAATACACAGCCAGAAAATGTGTCAAGGCAGATACGAGCCAACGATTAGCAGCCACAATTGGCAAGCGTGCTGTAATGCGCACGAAGCACCCTCCTCCCACCACTACACTTAATTTAGAAACAGTACAAGTGTTCCCATAAGATTCTCAAACCTATGTCGCAAAGATCAGCCTTGCGCCGAATTCACAAAAATCCCACTGCACATTCCAATTCTTGACGTGCAGTCGGCTGCTACTGGTGTTGCTAGTTGTGACTGCTGATGACAGATGCCGTAGCAATCAATTCATGGAGTGAGTTGTATGTTTTGCGATACTCTGTCTCTGACAAGCAAGCAGAGGTGACATAGGCGCGAACACAGGAAGCTTGCAGCCCCTCGCTGCCTGCAGACACCGAACAGCCACAGTAGGAGGGCGGCCTAAGTCGTAGGCGAAATGTGCTCATTCGCTTGTGTGCGACGTCAAGCTCTAAATAAGGCTGTCACTAGCGTGAGCGTTGCGTGAGCGTCGTGTAAAGTCGGAAAAGTCGTCTGCGTGGGTGAGTGCCATGTTTGGGGAGCGTTTCGTAGTTTGCGCAGTGCAATGGAGACGCGGAAAGTTGTTGTGGCCCAGTCTTTTGCAGTTGGACGACAAGAGTGGTACACAGTAGTAAAGTGCGAAGCAGTGAGTTGGCATGAACAGTCGAGTGCACAATGGGTCTTCAGATGTGCTTGTTACCTCAGGTGCTGTGTGATTGTCGACATGGAGTGAAAACGGAGCAACTTGTGACTGTCCCTTCAATTTAAGACGTTAAAAACGGACGGAATTTGCAGTCGTAATACCAGAGCATCGAAACTACTTGGAACTCTTGCGTATGTGAACGTGTCCGCGCCTTTGTACTCTGGTCCCTTCACCCCTGCAAACCAACCAACCATCGTGTCCGTGCACATAAGAGTAGCAAAGAACGGAGAACAGCGCAGCTTGCTTGTGCTTGGGGGCGTAGCTCAGTTGGTAGAGCGTTCGCTTTGCATGTGAAAGGTCCCGGGTTCAAGCCCCGGCGCCTCCATGTTTTGTGGTAAGTGTTGGTCGCGGCGAGCCTAAAGGCACGCAAGATGTTGCAAAGCCAGCGTCACAGACTCGTATACTGACGTAAGGAGAGCAAGACGTAAATGTGAGGACCGGCTGTTGTCGAGGTGTCATCGAGTGCAAATCTGCCTTAGGTATAACGGCCTAACCTCAATGAAGTCTAGAGAGTGGACAACACGTTCGTCTACCTCAGAGCGTTGGCCGAACGCTATTTTCGACGTCGTGCGTGCCACTTTGATTTTGGCCAACTACGATTCGATACAGAATGCAGGAAACCTGAAAGACACCCTCACGGACACATTGAGAGTAGTGTTTGTCAGCGGAATAATGGGAGTGCAAGGGTCTGTGTCATTGATATGGCTGTATGTAGCGCAGTTCGTCAGCAGGGGGCGTAGCTCAGATGGTAGAGCGCTCGCTTAGCATGCGAGAGGTACTGGGATCGATACCCAGCGCCTCCAGAATTTTTAACACACCAACATGCGCACACTGCCATGCAAGTGGAATAATACACAGCCAGAAAATGTGTCAAGGCAGATACGAGCCAACGATTAGCAGCCACAATTGGCAAGCGTGCTGTAATGCGCACGAAGCACCCTCCTCCCACCACTACACTTAATTTAGAAACAGTACAAGTGTTCCCATAAGATTCTCAAACCTATGTCGCAAAGATCAGCCTTGCGCCGAATTCACAAAAATCCCACTGCACATTCCAATTCTTGACGTGCAGTCGGCTGCTACTGGTGTTGCTAGTTGTGACTGCTGATGACAGATGCCGTAGCAATCAATTCATGGAGTGAGTTGTATGTTTTGCGATACTCTGTCTCTGACAAGCAAGCAGAGGTGACATAGGCGCGAACACAGGAAGCTTGCAGCCCCTCGCTGCCTGCAGACACCGAACAGCCACAGTAGGAGGGCGGCCTAAGTCGTAGGCGAAATGTGCTCATTCGCTTGTGTGCGACGTCAAGCTCTAAATAAGGCTGTCACTAGCGTGAGCGTTGCGTGAGCGTCGTGTAAAGTCGGAAAAGTCGTCTGCGTGGGTGAGTGCCATGTTTGGGGAGCGTTTCGTAGTTTGCGCAGTGCAATGGAGACGCGGAAAGTTGTTGTGGCCCAGTCTTTTGCAGTTGGACGACAAGAGTGGTACACAGTAGTAAAGTGCGAAGCAGTGAGTTGGCATGAACAGTCGAGTGCACAATGGGTCTTCAGATGTGCTTGTTACCTCAGGTGCTGTGTGATTGTCGACATGGAGTGAAAACGGAGCAACTTGTGACTGTCCCTTCAATTTAAGACGTTAAAAACGGACGGAATTTGCAGTCGTAATACCAGAGCATCGAAACTACTTGGAACTCTTGCGTATGTGAACGTGTCCGCGCCTTTGTACTCTGGTCCCTTCACCCCTGCAAACCAACCAACCATCGTGTCCGTGCACATAAGAGTAGCAAAGAACGGAGAACAGCGCAGCTTGCTTGTGCTTGGGGGCGTAGCTCAGTTGGTAGAGCGTTCGCTTTGCATGTGAAAGGTCCCGGGTTCAAGCCCCGGCGCCTCCATGTTTTGTGGTAAGTGTTGGTCGCGGCGAGCCTAAAGGCACGCAAGATGTTGCAAAGCCAGCGTCACAGACTCGTATACTGACGTAAGGAGAGCAAGACGTAAATGTGAGGACCGGCTGTTGTCGAGGTGTCATCGAGTGCAAATCTGCCTTAGGTATAACGGCCTAACCTCAATGAAGTCTAGAGAGTGGACAACACGTTCGTCTACCTCAGAGCGTTGGCCGAACGCTATTTTCGACGTCGTGCGTGCCACTTTGATTTTGGCCAACTACGATTCGATACAGAATGCAGGAAACCTGAAAGACACCCTCACGGACACATTGAGAGTAGTGTTTGTCAGCGGAATAATGGGAGTGCAAGGGTCTGTGTCATTGATATGGCTGTATGTAGCGCAGTTCGTCAGCAGGGGGCGTAGCTCAGATGGTAGAGCGCTCGCTTAGCATGCGAGAGGTACTGGGATCGATACCCAGCGCCTCCAGAATTTTTAACACACCAACATGCGCACACTGCCATGCAAGTGGAATAATACACAGCCAGAAAATGTGTCAAGGCAGATACGAGCCAACGATTAGCAGCCACAATTGGCAAGCGTGCTGTAATGCGCACGAAGCACCCTCCTCCCACCACTACACTTAATTTAGAAACAGTACAAGTGTTCCCATAAGATTCTCAAACCTATGTCGCAAAGATCAGCCTTGCGCCGAATTCACAAAAATCCCACTGCACATTCCAATTCTTGACGTGCAGTCGGCTGCTACTGGTGTTGCTAGTTGTGACTGCTGATGACAGATGCCGTAGCAATCAATTCATGGAGTGAGTTGTATGTTTTGCGATACTCTGTCTCTGACAAGCAAGCAGAGGTGACATAGGCGCGAACACAGGAAGCTTGCAGCCCCTCGCTGCCTGCAGACACCGAACAGCCACAGTAGGAGGGCGGCCTAAGTCGTAGGCGAAATGTGCTCATTCGCTTGTGTGCGACGTCAAGCTCTAAATAAGGCTGTCACTAGCGTGAGCGTTGCGTGAGCGTCGTGTAAAGTCGGAAAAGTCGTCTGCGTGGGTGAGTGCCATGTTTGGGGAGCGTTTCGTAGTTTGCGCAGTGCAATGGAGACGCGGAAAGTTGTTGTGGCCCAGTCTTTTGCAGTTGGACGACAAGAGTGGTACACAGTAGTAAAGTGCGAAGCAGTGAGTTGGCATGAACAGTCGAGTGCACAATGGGTCTTCAGATGTGCTTGTTACCTCAGGTGCTGTGTGATTGTCGACATGGAGTGAAAACGGAGCAACTTGTGACTGTCCCTTCAATTTAAGACGTTAAAAACGGACGGAATTTGCAGTCGTAATACCAGAGCATCGAAACTACTTGGAACTCTTGCGTATGTGAACGTGTCCGCGCCTTTGTACTCTGGTCCCTTCACCCCTGCAAACCAACCAACCATCGTGTCCGTGCACATAAGAGTAGCAAAGAACGGAGAACAGCGCAGCTTGCTTGTGCTTGGGGGCGTAGCTCAGTTGGTAGAGCGTTCGCTTTGCATGTGAAAGGTCCCGGGTTCAAGCCCCGGCGCCTCCATGTTTTGTGGTAAGTGTTGGTCGCGGCGAGCCTAAAGGCACGCAAGATGTTGCAAAGCCAGCGTCACAGACTCGTATACTGACGTAAGGAGAGCAAGACGTAAATGTGAGGACCGGCTGTTGTCGAGGTGTCATCGAGTGCAAATCTGCCTTAGGTATAACGGCCTAACCTCAATGAAGTCTAGAGAGTGGACAACACGTTCGTCTACCTCAGAGCGTTGGCCGAACGCTATTTTCGACGTCGTGCGTGCCACTTTGATTTTGGCCAACTACGATTCGATACAGAATGCAGGAAACCTGAAAGACACCCTCACGGACACATTGAGAGTAGTGTTTGTCAGCGGAATAATGGGAGTGCAAGGGTCTGTGTCATTGATATGGCTGTATGTAGCGCAGTTCGTCAGCAGGGGGCGTAGCTCAGATGGTAGAGCGCTCGCTTAGCATGCGAGAGGTACTGGGATCGATACCCAGCGCCTCCAGAATTTTTAACACACCAACATGCGCACACTGCCATGCAAGTGGAATAATACACAGCCAGAAAATGTGTCAAGGCAGATACGAGCCAACGATTAGCAGCCACAATTGGCAAGCGTGCTGTAATGCGCACGAAGCACCCTCCTCCCACCACTACACTTAATTTAGAAACAGTACAAGTGTTCCCATAAGATTCTCAAACCTATGTCGCAAAGATCAGCCTTGCGCCGAATTCACAAAAATCCCACTGCACATTCCAATTCTTGACGTGCAGTCGGCTGCTACTGGTGTTGCTAGTTGTGACTGCTGATGACAGATGCCGTAGCAATCAATTCATGGAGTGAGTTGTATGTTTTGCGATACTCTGTCTCTGACAAGCAAGCAGAGGTGACATAGGCGCGAACACAGGAAGCTTGCAGCCCCTCGCTGCCTGCAGACACCGAACAGCCACAGTAGGAGGGCGGCCTAAGTCGTAGGCGAAATGTGCTCATTCGCTTGTGTGCGACGTCAAGCTCTAAATAAGGCTGTCACTAGCGTGAGCGTTGCGTGAGCGTCGTGTAAAGTCGGAAAAGTCGTCTGCGTGGGTGAGTGCCATGTTTGGGGAGCGTTTCGTAGTTTGCGCAGTGCAATGGAGACGCGGAAAGTTGTTGTGGCCCAGTCTTTTGCAGTTGGACGACAAGAGTGGTACACAGTAGTAAAGTGCGAGGCAGTGAGTTGGCATGAACAGTCGAGTGCACAATGGGTCTTCAGATGTGCTTGTTACCTCAGGTGCTGTGTGATTGTCGACATGGAGTGAAAACGGAGCAACTTGTGACTGTCCCTTCAATTTAAGACGTTAAAAACGGACGGAATTTGCAGTCGTAATACCAGAGCATCGAAACTACTTGGAACTCTTGCGTATGTGAACGTGTCCGCGCCTTTGTACTCTGGTCCCTTCACCCCTGCAAACCAACCAACCATCGCGTCCGTGCACATAAGAGTAGCAAAGAACGGAGATCAGCGCAGCTTGCTTGTGCTTGGGGGCGTAGCTCAGTTGGTAGAGCGTTCGCTTTGCATGTGAAAGGTCCCGGGTTCAAGCCCCGGCGCCTCCATGTTTTGTGGTCAGTGCGTGGTAAGTGTTGGTCGCGGCGAGCCTAAAGGCACGCAAGATGTTGCAAAGCCAGCGTCACAGACTCGTATACTGACGTAAGGAGAGCAAGACGTAAATGTGAGGACCGGCTGTTGTCGAGGTGTCATCGAGTGCAAATCTGCCTTAGGTATAACGGCCTAACCTCAATGAAGTCTAGAGAGTGGACAACACGTTCGTCTACCTCAGAGCGTTGGCCGAACGCTATTTTCGACGTCGTGCGTGCCACTTTGATTTTGGCCAACTACGATTCGATACAGAATGCAGGAAACCTGAAAGACACCCTCACGGACACATTGAGAGTAGTGTTTGTCAGCGGAATAATGGGAGTGCAAGGGTCTGTGTCATTGATATGGCTGTATGTAGCGCAGTTCGTCAGCAGGGGGCGTAGCTCAGATGGTAGAGCGCTCGCTTAGCATGCGAGAGGTACTGGGATCGATACCCAGCGCCTCCAGAATTTTTAACACACCAACATGCGCACACTGCCATGCAAGTGGAATAATACACAGCCAGAAAATGGGTCAAGGCAGATACGAGCCAACGATTAGCAGCCACAATTGGCAAGCGTGCTGTAATGCGCACGAAGCACCCTCCTCCCACCACTACACTTAATTTAGAAACAGTACAAGTGTTCCCATAAGATTCTCAAACCTATGTCGCAAAGATCAGCCTTGCGCCGAATTCACAAAAATCCCACTGCACATTCCAATTCTTGACGTGCAGTCGGCTGCTACTGGTGTTGCTAGTTGTGACTGCTGATGACAGATGCCGTAGCAATCAATTCATGGAGTGAGTTGTATGTTTTGCGATACTCTGTCTCTGACAAGCAAGCAGAGGTGACATAGGCGCGAACACAGGAAGCTTGCAGCCCCTCGCTGCCTGCAGACACCGAACAGCCACAGTAGGAGGGCGGCCTAAGTCGTAGGCGAAATGTGCTCATTCGCTTGTGTGCGACGTCAAGCTCTAAATAAGGCTGTCACTAGCGTGAGCGTTGCGTGAGCGTCGTGTAAAGTCGGAAAAGTCGTCTGCGTGGGTGAGTGCCATGTTTGGGGAGCGTTTCGTAGTTTGCGCAGTGCAATGGAGACGCGGAAAGTTGTTGTGGCCCAGTCTTTTGCAGTTGGACGACAAGAGTGGTACACAGTAGTAAAGTGCGAGGCAGTGAGTTGGCATGAACAGTCGAGTGCACAATGGGTCTTCAGATGTGCTTGTTACCTCAGGTGCTGTGTGATTGTCGACATGGAGTGAAAACGGAGCAACTTGTGACTGTCCCTTCAATTTAAGACGTTAAAAACGGACGGAATTTGCAGTCGTAATACCAGAGCATCGAAACTACTTGGAACTCTTGCGTATGTGAACGTGTCCGCGCCTTTGTACTCTGGTCCCTTCACCCCTGCAAACCAACCAACCATCGCGTCCGTGCACATAAGAGTAGCAAAGAACGGAGATCAGCGCAGCTTGCTTGTGCTTGGGGGCGTAGCTCAGTTGGTAGAGCGTTCGCTTTGCATGTGAAAGGTCCCGGGTTCAAGCCCCGGCGCCTCCATGTTTTGTGGTCAGTGCGTGGTAAGTGTTGGTCGCGGCGAGCCTAAAGGCACGCAAGATGTTGCAAAGCCAGCGTCACAGACTCGTATACTGACGTAAGGAGAGCAAGACGTAAATGTGAGGACCGGCTGTTGTCGAGGTGTCATCGAGTGCAAATCTGCCTTAGGTATAACGGCCTAACCTCAATGAAGTCTAGAGAGTGGACAACACGTTCGTCTACCTCAGAGCGTTGGCCGAACGCTATTTTCGACGTCGTGCGTGCCACTTTGATTTTGGCCAACTACGATTCGATACAGAATGCAGGAAACCTGAAAGACACCCTCACGGACACATTGAGAGTAGTGTTTGTCAGCGGAATAATGGGAGTGCAAGGGTCTGTGTCATTGATATGGCTGTATGTAGCGCAGTTCGTCAGCAGGGGGCGTAGCTCAGATGGTAGAGCGCTCGCTTAGCATGCGAGAGGTACTGGGATCGATACCCAGCGCCTCCAGAATTTTTAACACACCAACATGCGCACACTGCCATGCAAGTGGAATAATACACAGCCAGAAAATGTGTCAAGGCAGATACGAGCCAACGATTAGCAGCCACAATTGGCAAGCGTGCTGTAATGCGCACGAAGCACCCTCCTCCCACCACTACACTTAATTTAGAAACAGTACAAGTGTTCCCATAAGATTCTCAAACCTATGTCGCAAAGATCAGCCTTGCGCCGAATTCACAAAAATCCCACTGCACATTCCAATTCTTGACGTGCAGTCGGCTGCTACTGGTGTTGCTAGTTGTGACTGCTGATGACAGATGCCGTAGCAATCAATTCATGGAGTGAGTTGTATGTTTTGCGATACTCTGTCTCTGACAAGCAAGCAGAGGTGACATAGGCGCGAACACAGGAAGCTTGCAGCCCCTCGCTGCCTGCAGACACCGAACAGCCACAGTAGGAGGGCGGCCTAAGTCGTAGGCAAAATGTGCTCATTCGCTTGTGTGCGACGTCAAGCTCTAAATAAGGCTGTCACTAGCGTGAGCGTTGCGTGAGCGTCGTGTAAAGTCGAAAAGTCGTCTGCGTGGGTGAGTGCCATGTTTGGGGAGCGTTTCGTAGTTTGCGCAGTGCAATGGAGACGCGGAAAGTTGTTGTGGCCCAGTCTTTTGCAGTTGGACGACAAGAGTGGTACACAGTAGTAAAGTGCGAAGCAGTGAGTTGGCATGAACAGTCGAGTGCACAATGGGTCTTCAGATGTGCTTGTTACCTCAGGTGCTGTGTGATTGTCGACATGGAGTGAAAACGGAGCAACTTGTGACTGTCCCTTCAATTTAAGACGTTAAAAACGGACGGAATTTGCAGTCGTAATACCAGAGCATCGAAACTACTTGGAACTCTTGCGTATGTGAACGTGTCCGCGCCTTTGTACTCTGGTCCCTTCACCCCTGCAAACCAACCAACCATCGCGTCCGTGCACATAAGAGTAGCAAAGAACGGAGATCAGCGCAGCTTGCTTGTGCTTGGGGGCGTAGCTCAGTTGGTAGAGCGTTCGCTTTGCATGTGAAAGGTCCCGGGTTCAAGCCCCGGCGCCTCCATGTTTTGTGGTCAGTGCGTGGTAAGTGTTGGTCGCGGCGAGCCTAAAGGCACGCAAGATGTTGCAAAGCCAGCGTCACAGACTCGTATACTGACGTAAGGAGAGCAAGACGTAAATGTGAGGACCGGCTGTTGTCGAGGTGTCATCGAGTGCAAATCTGCCTTAGGTATAACGGCCTAACCTCAATGAAGTCTAGAGAGTGGACAACACGTTCGTCTACCTCAGAGCGTTGGCCGAACGCTATTTTCGACGTCGTGCGTGCCACTTTGATTTTGGCCAACTACGATTCGATACAGAATGCAGGAAACCTGAAAGACACCCTCACGGACACATTGAGAGTAGTGTTTGTCAGCGGAATAATGGGAGTGCAAGGGTCTGTGTCATTGATATGGCTGTATGTAGCGCAGTTCGTCAGCAGGGGGCGTAGCTCAGATGGTAGAGCGCTCGCTTAGCATGCGAGAGGTACTGGGATCGATACCCAGCGCCTCCAGAATTTTTAACACACCAACATGCGCACACTGCCATGCAAGTGGAATAATACACAGCCAGAAAATGTGTCAAGGCAGATACGAGCCAACGATTAGCAGCCACAATTGGCAAGCGTGCTGTAATGCGCACGAAGCACCCTCCTCCCACCACTACACTTAATTTAGAAACAGTACAAGTGTTCCCATAAGATTCTCAAACCTATGTCGCAAAGATCAGCCTTGCGCCGAATTCACAAAAATCCCACTGCACATTCCAATTCTTGACGTGCAGTCGGCTGCTACTGGTGTTGCTAGTTGTGACTGCTGATGACAGATGCCGTAGCAATCAATTCATGGAGTGAGTTGTATGTTTTGCGATACTCTGTCTCTGACAAGCAAGCAGAGGTGACATAGGCGCGAACACAGGAAGCTTGCAGCCCCTCGCTGCCTGCAGACACCGAACAGCCACAGTAGGAGGGCGGCCTAAGTCGTAGGCGAAATGTGCTCATTCGCTTGTGTGCGACGTCAAGCTCTAAATAAGGCTGTCACTAGCGTGAGCGTTGCGTGAGCGTCGTGTAAAGTCGGAAAAGTCGTCTGCGTGGGTGAGTGCCATGTTTGGGGAGCGTTTCGTAGTTTGCGCAGTGCAATGGAGACGCGGAAAGTTGTTGTGGCCCAGTCTTTTGCAGTTGGACGACAAGAGTGGTACACAGTAGTAAAGTGCGAAGCAGTGAGTTGGCATGAACAGTCGAGTGCACAATGGGTCTTCAGATGTGCTTGTTACCTCAGGTGCTGTGTGATTGTCGACATGGAGTGAAAACGGAGCAACTTGTGACTGTCCCTTCAATTTAAGACGTTAAAAACGGACGGAATTTGCAGTCGTAATACCAGAGCATCGAAACTACTTGGAACTCTTGCGTATGTGAACGTGTCCGCGCCTTTGTACTCTGGTCCCTTCACCCCTGCAAACCAACCAACCATCGTGTCCGTGCACATAAGAGTAGCAAAGAACGGAGAACAGCGCAGCTTGGTTGTGCTTGGGGGCGTAGCTCAGTTGGTAGAGCGTTCGCTTTGCATGTGAAAGGTCCCGGGTTCAAGCCCCGGCGCCTCCATGTTTTGTGGTAAGTGTTGGTCGCGGCGAGCCTAAAGGCACGCAAGATGTTGCAAAGCCAGCGTCACAGACTCGTATACTGACGTAAGGAGAGCAAGACGTAAATGTGAGGACCGGCTGTTGTCGAGGTGTCATCGAGTGCAAATCTGCCTTAGGTATAACGGCCTAACCTCAATGAAGTCTAGAGAGTGGACAACACGTTCGTCTACCTCAGAGCGTTGGCCGAACGCTATTTTCGACGTCGTGCGTGCCACTTTGATTTTGGCCAACTACGATTCGATACAGAATGCAGGAAACCTGAAAGACACCCTCACGGACACATTGAGAGTAGTGTTTGTCAGCGGAATAATGGGAGTGCAAGGGTCTGTGTCATTGATATGGCTGTATGTAGCGCAGTTCGTCAGCAGGGGGCGTAGCTCAGATGGTAGAGCGCTCGCTTAGCATGCGAGAGGTACTGGGATCGATACCCAGCGCCTCCAGAATTTTTAACACACCAACATGCGCACACTGCCATGCAAGTGGAATAATACACAGCCAGAAAATGTGTCAAGGCAGATACGAGCCAACGATTAGCAGCCACAATTGGCAAGCGTGCTGTAATGCGCACGAAGCACCCTCCTCCCACCACTACACTTAATTTAGAAACAGTACAAGTGTTCCCATAAGATTCTCAAACCTATGTCGCAAAGATCAGCCTTGCGCCGAATTCACAAAAATCCCACTGCACATTCCAATTCTTGACGTGCAGTCGGCTGCTACTGGTGTTGCTAGTTGTGACTGCTGATGACAGATGCCGTAGCAATCAATTCATGGAGTGAGTTGTATGTTTTGCGATACTCTGTCTCTGACAAGCAAGCAGAGGTGACATAGGCGCGAACACAGGAAGCTTGCAGCCCCTCGCTGCCTGCAGACACCGAACAGCCACAGTAGGAGGGCGGCCTAAGTCGTAGGCGAAATGTGCTCATTCGCTTGTGTGCGACGTCAAGCTCTAAATAAGGCTGTCACTAGCGTGAGCGTTGCGTGAGCGTCGTGTAAAGTCGGAAAAGTCGTCTGCGTGGGTGAGTGCCATGTTTGGGGAGCGTTTCGTAGTTTGCGCAGTGCAATGGAGACGCGGAAAGTTGTTGTGGCCCAGTCTTTTGCAGTTGGACGACAAGAGTGGTACACAGTAGTAAAGTGCGAGGCAGTGAGTTGGCATGAACAGTCGAGTGCACAATGGGTCTTCAGATGTGCTTGTTACCTCAGGTGCTGTGTGATTGTCGACATGGAGTGAAAACGGAGCAACTTGTGACTGTCCCTTCAATTTAAGACGTTAAAAACGGACGGAATTTGCAGTCGTAATACCAGAGCATCGAAACTACTTGGAACTCTTGCGTATGTGAACGTGTCCGCGCCTTTGTACTCTGGTCCCTTCACCCCTGCAAACCAACCAACCATCGCGTCCGTGCACATAAGAGTAGCAAAGAACGGAGATCAGCGCAGCTTGCTTGTGCTTGGGGGCGTAGCTCAGTTGGTAGAGCGTTCGCTTTGCATGTGAAAGGTCCCGGGTTCAAGCCCCGGCGCCTCCATGTTTTGTGGTCAGTGCGTGGTAAGTGTTGGTCGCGGCGAGCCTAAAGGCACGCAAGATGTTGCAAAGCCAGCGTCACAGACTCGTATACTGACGTAAGGAGAGCAAGACGTAAATGTGAGGACCGGCTGTTGTCGAGGTGTCATCGAGTGCAAATCTGCCTTAGGTATAACGGCCTAACCTCAATGAAGTCTAGAGAGTGGACAACACGTTCGTCTACCTCAGAGCGTTGGCCGAACGCTATTTTCGACGTCGTGCGTGCCACTTTGATTTTGGCCAACTACGATTCGATACAGAATGCAGGAAACCTGAAAGACACCCTCACGGACACATTGAGAGTAGTGTTTGTCAGCGGAATAATGGGAGTGCAAGGGTCTGTGTCATTGATATGGCTGTATGTAGCGCAGTTCGTCAGCAGGGGGCGTAGCTCAGATGGTAGAGCGCTCGCTTAGCATGCGAGAGGTACTGGGATCGATACCCAACGCCTCCAGAATTTTTAACACACCAACATGCGCACACTGCCATGCAAGTGGAATAATACACAGCCAGAAAATGTGTCAAGGCAGATACGAGCCAACGATTAGCAGCCACAATTGGCAAGCGTGCTGTAATGCGCACGAAGCACCCTCCTCCCACCACTACACTTAATTTAGAAACAGTACAAGTGTTCCCATAAGATTCTCAAACCTATGTCGCAAAGATCAGCCTTGCGCCGAATTCACAAAAATCCCACTGCACATTCCAATTCTTGACGTGCAGTCGGCTGCTACTGGTGTTGCTAGTTGTGACTGCTGATGACAGATGCCGTAGCAATCAATTCATGGAGTGAGTTGTATGTTTTGCGATACTCTGTCTCTGACAAGCAAGCAGAGGTGACATAGGCGCGAACACAGGAAGCTTGCAGCCCCTCGCTGCCTGCAGACACCGAACAGCCACAGTAGGAGGGCGGCCTAAGTCGTAGGCAAAATGTGCTCATTCGCTTGTGTGCGACGTCAAGCTCTAAATAAGGCTGTCACTAGCGTGAGCGTTGCGTGAGCGTCGTGTAAAGTCGGAAAAGTCGTCTGCGTGGGTGAGTGCCATGTTTGGGGAGCGTTTCGTAGTTTGCGCAGTGCAATGGAGACGCGGAAAGTTGTTGTGGCCCAGTCTTTTGCAGTTGGACGACAAGAGTGGTACACAGTAGTAAAGTGCGAAGCAGTGAGTTGGCATGAACAGTCGAGTGCACAATGGGTCTTCAGATGTGCTTGTTACCTCAGGTGCTGTGTGATTGTCGACATGGAGTGAAAACGGAGCAACTTGTGACTGTCCCTTCAATTTAAGACGTTAAAAACGGACGGAATTTGCAGTCGTAATACCAGAGCATCGAAACTACTTGGAACTCTTGCGTATGTGAACGTGTCCGCGCCTTTGTACTCTGGTCCCTTCACCCCTGCAAACCAACCAACCATCGTGTCCGTGCACATAAGAGTAGCAAAGAACGGAGAACAGCGCAGCTTGGTTGTGCTTGGGGGCGTAGCTCAGTTGGTAGAGCGTTCGCTTTGCATGTGAAAGGTCCCGGGTTCAAGCCCCGGCGCCTCCATGTTTTGTGGTAAGTGTTGGTCGCGGCGAGCCTAAAGGCACGCAAGATGTTGCAAAGCCAGCGTCACAGACTCGTATACTGACGTAAGGAGAGCAAGACGTAAATGTGAGGACCGGCTGTTGTCGAGGTGTCATCGAGTGCAAATCTGCCTTAGGTATAACGGCCTAACCTCAATGAAGTCTAGAGAGTGGACAACACGTTCGTCTACCTCAGAGCGTTGGCCGAACGCTATTTTCGACGTCGTGCGTGCCACTTTGATTTTGGCCAACTACGATTCGATACAGAATGCAGGAAACCTGAAAGACACCCTCACGGACACATTGAGAGTAGTGTTTGTCAGCGGAATAATGGGAGTGCAAGGGTCTGTGTCATTGATATGGCTGTATGTAGCGCAGTTCGTCAGCAGGGGGCGTAGCTCAGATGGTAGAGCGCTCGCTTAGCATGCGAGAGGTACTGGGATCGATACCCAGCGCCTCCAGAATTTTTAACACACCAACATGCGCACACTGCCATGCAAGTGGAATAATACACAGCCAGAAAATGTGTCAAGGCAGATACGAGCCAACGATTAGCAGCCACAATTGGCAAGCGTGCTGTAATGCGCACGAAGCACCCTCCTCCCACCACTACACTTAATTTAGAAACAGTACAAGTGTTCCCATAAGATTCTCAAACCTATGTCGCAAAGATCAGCCTTGCGCCGAATTCACAAAAATCCCACTGCACATTCCAATTCTTGACGTGCAGTCGGCTGCTACTGGTGTTGCTAGTTGTGACTGCTGATGACAGATGCCGTAGCAATCAATTCATGGAGTGAGTTGTATGTTTTGCGATACTCTGTCTCTGACAAGCAAGCAGAGGTGACATAGGCGCGAACACAGGAAGCTTGCAGCCCCTCGCTGCCTGCAGACACCGAACAGCCACAGTAGGAGGGCGGCCTAAGTCGTAGGCGAAATGTGCTCATTCGCTTGTGTGCGACGTCAAGCTCTAAATAAGGCTGTCACTAGCGTGAGCGTTGCGTGAGCGTCGTGTAAAGTCGGAAAAGTCGTCTGCGTGGGTGAGTGCCATGTTTGGGGAGCGTTTCGTAGTTTGCGCAGTGCAATGGAGACGCGGAAAGTTGTTGTGGCCCAGTCTTTTGCAGTTGGACGACAAGAGTGGTACACAGTAGTAAAGTGCGAAGCAGTGAGTTGGCATGAACAGTCGAGTGCACAATGGGTCTTCAGATGTGCTTGTTACCTCAGGTGCTGTGTGATTGTCGACATGGAGTGAAAACGGAGCAACTTGTGACTGTCCCTTCAATTTAAGACGTTAAAAACGGACGGAATTTGCAGTCGTAATACCAGAGCATCGAAACTACTTGGAACTCTTGCGTATGTGAACGTGTCCGCGCCTTTGTACTCTGGTCCCTTCACCCCTGCAAACCAACCAACCATCGTGTCCGTGCACATAAGAGTAGCAAAGAACGGAGAACAGCGCAGCTTGGTTGTGCTTGGGGGCGTAGCTCAGTTGGTAGAGCGTTCGCTTTGCATGTGAAAGGTCCCGGGTTCAAGCCCCGGCGCCTCCATGTTTTGTGGTAAGTGTTGGTCGCGGCGAGCCTAAAGGCACGCAAGATGTTGCAAAGCCAGCGTCACAGACTCGTATACTGACGTAAGGAGAGCAAGACGTAAATGTGAGGACCGGCTGTTGTCGAGGTGTCATCGAGTGCAAATCTGCCTTAGGTATAACGGCCTAACCTCAATGAAGTCTAGAGAGTGGACAACACGTTCGTCTACCTCAGAGCGTTGGCCGAACGCTATTTTCGACGTCGTGCGTGCCACTTTGATTTTGGCCAACTACGATTCGATACAGAATGCAGGAAACCTGAAAGACACCCTCACGGACACATTGAGAGTAGTGTTTGTCAGCGGAATAATGGGAGTGCAAGGGTCTGTGTCATTGATATGGCTGTATGTAGCGCAGTTCGTCAGCAGGGGGCGTAGCTCAGATGGTAGAGCGCTCGCTTAGCATGCGAGAGGTACTGGGATCGATACCCAGCGCCTCCAGAATTTTTAACACACCAACATGCGCACACTGCCATGCAAGTGGAATAATACACAGCCAGAAAATGTGTCAAGGCAGATACGAGCCAACGATTAGCAGCCACAATTGGCAAGCGTGCTGTAATGCGCACGAAGCACCCTCCTCCCACCACTACACTTAATTTAGAAACAGTACAAGTGTTCCCATAAGATTCTCAAACCTATGTCGCAAAGATCAGCCTTGCGCCGAATTCACAAAAATCCCACTGCACATTCCAATTCTTGACGTGCAGTCGGCTGCTACTGGTGTTGCTAGTTGTGACTGCTGATGACAGATGCCGTAGCAATCAATTCATGGAGTGAGTTGTATGTTTTGCGATACTCTGTCTCTGACAAGCAAGCAGAGGTGACATAGGCGCGAACACAGGAAGCTTGCAGCCCCTCGCTGCCTGCAGACACCGAACAGCCACAGTAGGAGGGCGGCCTAAGTCGTAGGCGAAATGTGCTCATTCGCTTGTGTGCGACGTCAAGCTCTAAATAAGGCTGTCACTAGCGTGAGCGTTGCGTGAGCGTCGTGTAAAGTCGGAAAAGTCGTCTGCGTGGGTGAGTGCCATGTTTGGGGAGCGTTTCGTAGTTTGCGCAGTGCAATGGAGACGCGGAAAGTTGTTGTGGCCCAGTCTTTTGCAGTTGGACGACAAGAGTGGTACACAGTAGTAAAGTGCGAGGCAGTGAGTTGGCATGAACAGTCGAGTGCACAATGGGTCTTCAGATGTGCTTGTTACCTCAGGTGCTGTGTGATTGTCGACATGGAGTGAAAACGGAGCAACTTGTGACTGTCCCTTCAATTTAAGACGTTAAAAACGGACGGAATTTGCAGTCGTAATACCAGAGCATCGAAACTACTTGGAACTCTTGCGTATGTGAACGTGTCCGCGCCTTTGTACTCTGGTCCCTTCACCCCTGCAAACCAACCAACCATCGCGTCCGTGCACATAAGAGTAGCAAAGAACGGAGATCAGCGCAGCTTGCTTGTGCTTGGGGGCGTAGCTCAGTTGGTAGAGCGTTCGCTTTGCATGTGAAAGGTCCCGGGTTCAAGCCCCGGCGCCTCCATGTTTTGTGGTCAGTGCGTGGTAAGTGTTGGTCGCGGCGAGCCTAAAGGCACGCAAGATGTTGCAAAGCCAGCGTCACAGACTCGTATACTGACGTAAGGAGAGCAAGACGTAAATGTGAGGACCGGCTGTTGTCGAGGTGTCATCGAGTGCAAATCTGCCTTAGGTATAACGGCCTAACCTCAATGAAGTCTAGAGAGTGGACAACACGTTCGTCTACCTCAGAGCGTTGGCCGAACGCTATTTTCGACGTCGTGCGTGCCACTTTGATTTTGGCCAACTACGATTCGATACAGAATGCAGGAAACCTGAAAGACACCCTCACGGACACATTGAGAGTAGTGTTTGTCAGCGGAATAATGGGAGTGCAAGGGTCTGTGTCATTGATATGGCTGTATGTAGCGCAGTTCGTCAGCAGGGGGCGTAGCTCAGATGGTAGAGCGCTCGCTTAGCATGCGAGAGGTACTGGGATCGATACCCAACGCCTCCAGAATTTTTAACACACCAACATGCGCACACTGCCATGCAAGTGGAATAATACACAGCCAGAAAATGTGTCAAGGCAGATACGAGCCAACGATTAGCAGCCACAATTGGCAAGCGTGCTGTAATGCGCACGAAGCACCCTCCTCCCACCACTACACTTAATTTAGAAACAGTACAAGTGTTCCCATAAGATTCTCAAACCTATGTCGCAAAGATCAGCCTTGCGCCGAATTCACAAAAATCCCACTGCACATTCCAATTCTTGACGTGCAGTCGGCTGCTACTGGTGTTGCTAGTTGTGACTGCTGATGACAGATGCCGTAGCAATCAATTCATGGAGTGAGTTGTATGTTTTGCGATACTCTGTCTCTGACAAGCAAGCAGAGGTGACATAGGCGCGAACACAGGAAGCTTGCAGCCCCTCGCTGCCTGCAGACACCGAACAGCCACAGTAGGAGGGCGGCCTAAGTCGTAGGCAAAATGTGCTCATTCGCTTGTGTGCGACGTCAAGCTCTAAATAAGGCTGTCACTAGCGTGAGCGTTGCGTGAGCGTCGTGTAAAGTCGGAAAAGTCGTCTGCGTGGGTGAGTGCCATGTTTGGGGAGCGTTTCGTAGTTTGCGCAGTGCAATGGAGACGCGGAAAGTTGTTGTGGCCCAGTCTTTTGCAGTTGGACGACAAGAGTGGTACACAGTAGTAAAGTGCGAAGCAGTGAGTTGGCATGAACAGTCGAGTGCACAATGGGTCTTCAGATGTGCTTGTTACCTCAGGTGCTGTGTGATTGTCGACATGGAGTGAAAACGGAGCAACTTGTGACTGTCCCTTCAATTTAAGACGTTAAAAACGGACGGAATTTGCAGTCGTAATACCAGAGCATCGAAACTACTTGGAACTCTTGCGTATGTGAACGTGTCCGCGCCTTTGTACTCTGGTCCCTTCACCCCTGCAAACCAACCAACCATCGTGTCCGTGCACATAAGAGTAGCAAAGAACGGAGAACAGCGCAGCTTGGTTGTGCTTGGGGGCGTAGCTCAGTTGGTAGAGCGTTCGCTTTGCATGTGAAAGGTCCCGGGTTCAAGCCCCGGCGCCTCCATGTTTTGTGGTAAGTGTTGGTCGCGGCGAGCCTAAAGGCACGCAAGATGTTGCAAAGCCAGCGTCACAGACTCGTATACTGACGTAAGGAGAGCAAGACGTAAATGTGAGGACCGGCTGTTGTCGAGGTGTCATCGAGTGCAAATCTGCCTTAGGTATAACGGCCTAACCTCAATGAAGTCTAGAGAGTGGACAACACGTTCGTCTACCTCAGAGCGTTGGCCGAACGCTATTTTCGACGTCGTGCGTGCCACTTTGATTTTGGCCAACTACGATTCGATACAGAATGCAGGAAACCTGAAAGACACCCTCACGGACACATTGAGAGTAGTGTTTGTCAGCGGAATAATGGGAGTGCAAGGGTCTGTGTCATTGATATGGCTGTATGTAGCGCAGTTCGTCAGCAGGGGGCGTAGCTCAGATGGTAGAGCGCTCGCTTAGCATGCGAGAGGTACTGGGATCGATACCCAGCGCCTCCAGAATTTTTAACACACCAACATGCGCACACTGCCATGCAAGTGGAATAATACACAGCCAGAAAATGTGTCAAGGCAGATACGAGCCAACGATTAGCAGCCACAATTGGCAAGCGTGCTGTAATGCGCACGAAGCACCCTCCTCCCACCACTACACTTAATTTAGAAACAGTACAAGTGTTCCCATAAGATTCTCAAACCTATGTCGCAAAGATCAGCCTTGCGCCGAATTCACAAAAATCCCACTGCACATTCCAATTCTTGACGTGCAGTCGGCTGCTACTGGTGTTGCTAGTTGTGACTGCTGATGACAGATGCCGTAGCAATCAATTCATGGAGTGAGTTGTATGTTTTGCGATACTCTGTCTCTGACAAGCAAGCAGAGGTGACATAGGCGCGAACACAGGAAGCTTGCAGCCCCTCGCTGCCTGCAGACACCGAACAGCCACAGTAGGAGGGCGGCCTAAGTCGTAGGCGAAATGTGCTCATTCGCTTGTGTGCGACGTCAAGCTCTAAATAAGGCTGTCACTAGCGTGAGCGTTGCGTGAGCGTCGTGTAAAGTCGGAAAAGTCGTCTGCGTGGGTGAGTGCCATGTTTGGGGAGCGTTTCGTAGTTTGCGCAGTGCAATGGAGACGCGGAAAGTTGTTGTGGCCCAGTCTTTTGCAGTTGGACGACAAGAGTGGTACACAGTAGTAAAGTGCGAGGCAGTGAGTTGGCATGAACAGTCGAGTGCACAATGGGTCTTCAGATGTGCTTGTTACCTCAGGTGCTGTGTGATTGTCGACATGGAGTGAAAACGGAGCAACTTGTGACTGTCCCTTCAATTTAAGACGTTAAAAACGGACGGAATTTGCAGTCGTAATACCAGAGCATCGAAACTACTTGGAACTCTTGCGTATGTGAACGTGTCCGCGCCTTTGTACTCTGGTCCCTTCACCCCTGCAAACCAACCAACCATCGCGTCCGTGCACATAAGAGTAGCAAAGAACGGAGATCAGCGCAGCTTGCTTGTGCTTGGGGGCGTAGCTCAGTTGGTAGAGCGTTCGCTTTGCATGTGGAAGGTCCCGGGTTCAAGCCCCGGCGCCTCCATGTTTTGTGGTCAGTGCGTGGTAAGTGTTGGTCGCGGCGAGCCTAAAGGCACGCAAGATGTTGCAAAGCCAGCGTCACAGACTCGTATACTGACGTAAGGAGAGCAAGACGTAAATGTGAGGACCGGCTGTTGTCGAGGTGTCATCGAGTGCAAATCTGCCTTAGGTATAACGGCCTAACCTCAATGAAGTCTAGAGAGTGGACAACACGTTCGTCTACCTCAGAGCGTTGGCCGAACGCTATTTTCGACGTCGTGCGTGCCACTTTGATTTTGGCCAACTACGATTCGATACAGAATGCAGGAAACCTGAAAGACACCCTCACGGACACATTGAGAGTAGTGTTTGTCAGCGGAATAATGGGAGTGCAAGGGTCTGTGTCATTGATATGGCTGTATGTAGCGCAGTTCGTCAGCAGGGGGCGTAGCTCAGATGGTAGAGCGCTCGCTTAGCATGCGAGAGGTACTGGGATCGATACCCAGCGCCTCCAGAATTTTTAACACACCAACATGCGCACACTGCCATGCAAGTGGAATAATACACAGCCAGAAAATGTGTCAAGGCAGATACGAGCCAACGATTAGCAGCCACAATTGGCAAGCGTGCTGTAATGCGCACGAAGCACCCTCCTCCCACCACTACACTTAATTTAGAAACAGTACAAGTGTTCCCATAAGATTCTCAAACCTATGTCGCAAAGATCAGCCTTGCGCCGAATTCACAAAAATCCCACTGCACATTCCAATTCTTGACGTGCAGTCGGCTGCTACTGGTGTTGCTAGTTGTGACTGCTGATGACAGATGCCGTAGCAATCAATTCATGGAGTGAGTTGTATGTTTTGCGATACTCTGTCTCTGACAAGCAAGCAGAGGTGACATAGGCGCGAACACAGGAAGCTTGCAGCCCCTCGCTGCCTGCAGACACCGAACAGCCACAGTAGGAGGGCGGCCTAAGTCGTAGGCGAAATGTGCTCATTCGCTTGTGTGCGACGTCAAGCTCTAAATAAGGCTGTCACTAGCGTGAGCGTTGCGTGAGCGTCGTGTAAAGTCGGAAAAGTCGTCTGCGTGGGTGAGTGCCATGTTTGGGGAGCGTTTCGTAGTTTGCGCAGTGCAATGGAGACGCGGAAAGTTGTTGTGGCCCAGTCTTTTGCAGTTGGACGACAAGAGTGGTACACAGTAGTAAAGTGCGAGGCAGTGAGTTGGCATGAACAGTCGAGTGCACAATGGGTCTTCAGATGTGCTTGTTACCTCAGGTGCTGTGTGATTGTCGACATGGAGTGAAAACGGAGCAACTTGTGACTGTCCCTTCAATTTAAGACGTTAAAAACGGACGGAATTTGCAGTCGTAATACCAGAGCATCGAAACTACTTGGAACTCTTGCGTATGTGAACGTGTCCGCGCCTTTGTACTCTGGTCCCTTCACCCCTGCAAACCAACCAACCATCGCGTCCGTGCACATAAGAGTAGCAAAGAACGGAGATCAGCGCAGCTTGCTTGTGCTTGGGGGCGTAGCTCAGTTGGTAGAGCGTTCGCTTTGCATGTGGAAGGTCCCGGGTTCAAGCCCCGGCGCCTCCATGTTTTGTGGTCAGTGCGTGGTAAGTGTTGGTCGCGGCGAGCCTAAAGGCACGCAAGATGTTGCAAAGCCAGCGTCACAGACTCGTATACTGACGTAAGGAGAGCAAGACGTAAATGTGAGGACCGGCTGTTGTCGAGGTGTCATCGAGTGCAAATCTGCCTTAGGTATAACGGCCTAACCTCAATGAAGTCTAGAGAGTGGACAACACGTTCGTCTACCTCAGAGCGTTGGCCGAACGCTATTTTCGACGTCGTGCGTGCCACTTTGATTTTGGCCAACTACGATTCGATACAGAATGCAGGAAACCTGAAAGACACCCTCACGGACACATTGAGAGTAGTGTTTGTCAGCGGAATAATGGGAGTGCAAGGGTCTGTGTCATTGATATGGCTGTATGTAGCGCAGTTCGTCAGCAGGGGGCGTAGCTCAGATGGTAGAGCGCTCGCTTAGCATGCGAGAGGTACTGGGATCGATACCCAGCGCCTCCAGAATTTTTAACACACCAACATGCGCACACTGCCATGCAAGTGGAATAATACACAGCCAGAAAATGGGTCAAGGCAGATACGAGCCAACGATTAGCAGCCACAATTGGCAAGCGTGCTGTAATGCGCACGAAGCACCCTCCTCCCACCACTACACTTAATTTAGAAACAGTACAAGTGTTCCCATAAGATTCTCAAACCTATGTCGCAAAGATCAGCCTTGCGCCGAATTCACAAAAATCCCACTGCACATTCCAATTCTTGACGTGCAGTCGGCTGCTACTGGTGTTGCTAGTTGTGACTGCTGATGACAGATGCCGTAGCAATCAATTCATGGAGTGAGTTGTATGTTTTGCGATACTCTGTCTCTGACAAGCAAGCAGAGGTGACATAGGCGCGAACACAGGAAGCTTGCAGCCCCTCGCTGCCTGCAGACACCGAACAGCCACAGTAGGAGGGCGGCCTAAGTCGTAGGCGAAATGTGCTCATTCGCTTGTGTGCGACGTCAAGCTCTAAATAAGGCTGTCACTAGCGTGAGCGTTGCGTGAGCGTCGTGTAAAGTCGGAAAAGTCGTCTGCGTGGGTGAGTGCCATGTTTGGGGAGCGTTTCGTAGTTTGCGCAGTGCAATGGAGACGCGGAAAGTTGTTGTGGCCCAGTCTTTTGCAGTTGGACGACAAGAGTGGTACACAGTAGTAAAGTGCGAGGCAGTGAGTTGGCATGAACAGTCGAGTGCACAATGGGTCTTCAGATGTGCTTGTTACCTCAGGTGCTGTGTGATTGTCGACATGGAGTGAAAACGGAGCAACTTGTGACTGTCCCTTCAATTTAAGACGTTAAAAACGGACGGAATTTGCAGTCGTAATACCAGAGCATCGAAACTACTTGGAACTCTTGCGTATGTGAACGTGTCCGCGCCTTTGTACTCTGGTCCCTTCACCCCTGCAAACCAACCAACCATCGCGTCCGTGCACATAAGAGTAGCAAAGAACGGAGATCAGCGCAGCTTGCTTGTGCTTGGGGGCGTAGCTCAGTTGGTAGAGCGTTCGCTTTGCATGTGAAAGGTCCCGGGTTCAAGCCCCGGCGCCTCCATGTTTTGTGGTAAGTGTTGGTCGCGGCGAGCCTAAAGGCACGCAGCCAGCGTCACAGACTCGTATACTGACGTAAGGAGAGCAAGACGTAATGTGAGGACCGGCTGTTGTCGAGGTGTCATCGAGTGCAAATCTGCCTTAGGTATAACGGCCTAACCTCAATGAAGTCTAGAGAGTGGACAACACGTTCGTCTACCTCAGAGCGTTGGCCGAACGCTATTTTCGACGTCGTGCGTGCCACTTTGATTTTGGCCAACTACGATTCGATACAGAATGCAGGAACCTGAAAGACACCCTCACGGGCACATTGAGAGTAGTGTTTGTCAGCGGAATAATGGGAGTGCAAGGGTCTGTGCCATTGATATGGCTGTATGTAGCAGTTCGTCAGCAGGGGGCGTAGCTCAGATGGTAGAGCGCTCGCTTAGCATGCGAGAGGTACTGGGATCGATACCCAGCGCCTCCAGAATTTTTAACACACCAACATGCGCACACTGCCATGCAAGTGGAATAATTCACAGCCAGAAAATGTGTCAAGGCAGATACGAGCCAACGATTAGCAGCACAATTGGCAAGCGTGCTGTAATGCGCACGAAGCACCCTCCTCCCACCACTACACTTAATTTAGAAACAGTACAAGTGTTCCCATAAGATTCTCAAACCTATGTCGCAAAGATCAGCCTTGCGCCGAATTCACAAAAATCCCACTGCACATTCCAATTCTTGACGTGCAGTCGGCTGCTACTGGTGTTGCTAGTTGTGACTGCTGATGACAGATGCCGTAGCAATCAATTCATGGAGTGAGTTGTATGTTTTGCGATACTCTGTCTCTGACAAGCAAGCAGAGGTGACATAGGCGCGAACACAGGAAGCTTGCAGCCCCTCGCTGCCTGCAGACACCGAACAGCCACACTAGGAGGGCGGCCTAAGTCGTAGGCGAAATGTGCTCATTCGATTGTGTGCGACGTCAAGCTCTAAATAAGGCTGTCACTAGCGTGAGCGTTGCGTGAGCGTCGTGTAAAGTCGGAAAAGTCGTCTGCGTGGGTGAGTGGCATGTTTGGGGAGCGTTTCGTAGTTTGCGCAGTGCAATGGAGACGCGGAAAGTTGTTGTGGCCCCAGTCTTTTGCAGTTGGACGACAAGAGTGGTACACAGTAGTAAAGTGCGAGGCAGTGAGTTGGCATGAACAGTCGAGTGCACAATGGGTCTTCAGATGTGCTTGTTACCTCAGGTGCTGTGTGATTGTCGACATGGAGTGAAAACGGAGCAACTTGTGACTGTCCCTTCAATTTAAGACGTTAAAACGGACGGAATTTGCAGTCGTAATACCAGAGCATCGAAACTACTTGGAACTCTTGCGTATGTGAACGTGTCCGCGCCTTTGTACTCTGGTCCCTTCACCCCTGCAAACCAACCAACCATCGTGTCCGTGCACATAAGAGTAGCAAAGAACGGAGAACAGCGCAGCTTGGTTGTGCTTGGGGGCGTAGCTCAGTTGGTAGAGCGTTCGCTTTGCATGTGAAAGGTCCCGGGTTCAAACCCCGGCGCTCCATGTTTTGTGGTCAGTGCGTGGTAAGTGTTGGTCGCGGCGAGCCTAAGGCACGCAAGATGTTGCAAAGCCAGCGTCACAGACTCGTATACTGACGTAAGGAGAGCAAGACGTAAATGTGAGGACCGGCTGTTGTCGAGGTGTCATCGAGTGCAAATCTGCCTTAGGTATAACGGCCTAACCTCAATGAAGTCTAGAGAGTGGACAACACGTTCGTCTACCTCAGAGCGTTGGCCGAACGCTATTTTCGACGTCGTGCGTGCCACTTTGATTTTGGCCAACTACGATTCGATACAGAATGCAGGAAACCTGAAAGACACCCTCACGGGCACATTGAGAGTAGTGTTTGTCAGCGGAATAATGGGAGTGCAAGGGTCTGTGCCATTGATATGGCTGTATGTAGCGCAGTTCGTCAGCAGGGGGCGTAGCTCAGATGGTAGAGCGCTCGCTTAGCATGCGAGAGGTACTGGGATCGATACCCAGCGCCTCCAGAATTTTTAACACACCAACATGCGCACACTGCCATGCAAGTGGAATAATTCACAGCCAGAAAATGTGTCAAGGCAGATACGAGCCAACGATTAGCCAGCCACAATTGGGCAAGCGTGCTGTAATGCGCACGAAGCACCCTCCTCCCACCACTACACTTAATTTAGAAACAGTACAAGTGTTCCCATAAGATTCTCAAACCTATGTCGCAAAGATCAGCCTTGCGCCGAATTCACAAAATCCCACTGCACATTCCAATTCTTGACGTGCAGTCGGCTGCTACTGGTGTTGCTAGTTGTGATGCTGATGACAGATGCCGTAGCAATCAATTCATGGAGTGAGTTGTATGTTTTGCGATACTCTGTCTCTGACAAGCAAGCAGAGGTGACATAGGCGCGAACACAGGAAGCTTGCAGCCCCTCGCTGCCTGCAGACACCGAACAGCACACTAGGAGGGCGGCCTAAGTCGTAGGCGAAATGTGCTCATTCGCTTGTGTGCGACGTCAAGCTCTAAATAAGGCTGTCACTAGCGTGAGCGTTGCGTGAGCGTCGTGTAAAGTCGGAAAAGTCGTCTGCGTGGGTGAGTGGCATGTTTGGGGAGCGTTTCGTAGTTTGCGCAGTGCAATGGAGACGCGGAAAGTTGTTGTGGCCCAGTCTTTTGCAGTTGGACGACAAGAGTGGTACACAGTAGTAAAGTGCGAGGCAGTGAGTTGGCATGAACAGTCGAGTGCACAATGGGTCTTCAGATGTGCTTGTTACCTCAGGTGCTGTGTGATTGTCGACATGGAGTGAAAACGGAGCAACTTGTGACTGTCCTTCATTTAAGACGTTAAAACGGACGGAATTTGCAGTCGTAATACCAGAGCATCGAAACTACTTGGAACTCTTGCGTATGTGAACGTGTCCGCGCCTTTGTACTCTGGTCCCTTCACCCCTGCAAACCAACCAACCATCGTGTCCGTGCACATAAGAGTAGCAAAGAACGGAGAACAGCGCAGCTTGGTTGTGCTTGGGGGCGTAGCTCAGTTGGTAGAGCGTTCGCTTTGCATGTGAAAGGTCCCGGGTTCAAACCCCGGCGCCTCCATGTTTTGTGGTCAGTGCGTGGTAAGTGTTGGTCGCGGCGAGCCTAAAGGCACGCAAGATGTTGCAAAGCCAGCGTCACAGACTCGTATACTGACGTAAGGAGAGCAAGACGTAAATGTGAGGACCGGCTGTTGTCGAGGTGTCATCGAGTGCAAATCTGCCTTAGGTATAACGGCCTAACCTCAATGAAGTCTAGAGAGTGGACAACACGTTCGTCTACCTCAGAGCGTTGGCCGAACGCTATTTTCGACGTCGTGCGTGCCACTTTGATTTTGGCCAACTACGATTCGATACAGAATGCAGGAAACCTGAAAGACACCCTCACGGGCACATTGAGAGTAGTGTTTGTCAGCGGAATAATGGGAGTGCAAGGGTCTGTGCCATTGATATGGCTGTATGTAGCGCAGTTCGTCAGCAGGGGGCGTAGCTCAGATGGTAGAGCGCTCGCTTAGCATGCGAGAGGTACTGGGATCGATACCCAGCGCCTCCAGAATTTTTAACACACCAACATGCGCACACTGCCATGCAAGTGGAATAATTCACAGCCAGAAAATGTGTCAAGGCAGATACGAGCCAACGATTAGCAGCCACAATTGGCAAGCGTGCTGTAATGCGCACGAAGCACCCTCCTCCCACCACTACACTTAATTTAGAAACAGTACAAGTGTTCCCATAAGATTCTCAAACCTATGTCGCAAAGATCAGCCTTGCGCCGAATTCACAAAAATCCCACTGCACATTCCAATTCTTGACGTGCAGTCGGCTGCTACTGGTGTTGCTAGTTGTGACTGCTGATGACAGATGCCGTAGCAATCAATTCATGGAGTGAGTTGTATGTTTTGCGATACTCTGTCTCTGACAAGCAAGCAGAGGTGACATAGGCGCGAACACAGGAAGCTTGCAGCCCCTCGCTGCCTGCAGACACCGAACAGCCACACTAGGAGGGCGGCCTAAGTCGTAGGCGAAATGTGCTCATTCGATTGTGTGCGACGTCAAGCTCTAAATAAGGCTGTCACTAGCGTGAGCGTTGCGTGAGCGTCGTGTAAAGTCGGAAAAGTCGTCTGCGTGGGTGAGTGGCATGTTTGGGGGAGCGTTTCGTAGTTTGCGCAGATGCAATGGAGACGCGGAAAGTTGTTGTGGCCCAGTCTTTTGCAGTTGGACGACAAGAGTGGTACACAGTAGTAAAGTGCGAGGCAGTGAGTTGGCATGAACAGTCGAGTGCACAATGGGTCTTCAGATGTGCTTGTTACCTCAGGTGCTGTGTGATTGTCGACATGGAGTGAAAACGGAGCAACTTGTGACTGTCCCTTCAATTTAAGACGTTAAAAACGGACGGAATTTGCAGTCGTAATACCAGAGCATCGAAACTACTTGGAACTCTTGCGTATGTGAACGTGTCCGCGCCTTTGTACTCTGGTCCCTTCACCCCTGCAAACCAACCAACCATCGTGTCCGTGCACATAAGAGTAGCAAAGAACGGAGAACAGCGCAGCTTGGTTGTGCTTGGGGGCGTAGCTCAGTTGGTAGAGCGTTCGCTTTGCATGTGAAAGGTCCCGGGTTCAAACCCCGGCGCCTCCATGTTTTGTGGTCAGTGCGTGGTAAGTGTTGGTCGCGGCGAGCCTAAAGGCACGCAAGATGTTGCAAAGCCAGCGTCACAGACTCGTATACTGACGTAAGGAGAGCAAGACCGTAAATGTGAGGACCGGCTGTTGTCGAGGTGTCATCGAGTGCAAATCTGCCTTAGGTATAACGGCCTAACCTCAATGAAGTCTAGAGAGTGGACAACACGTTCGTCTACCTCAGAGCGTTGGCCGAACGCTATTTTCGACGTCGTGCGTTGCCACTTTGATTTTGGCCAACTACGATTCGATACAGAATGCAGGAAACCTGAAAGACACCCTCACGGGCACATTGAGAGTAGTGTTTGTCAGCGAGAAAAATAAAATGGGAGTGCAAGGGTCTGTGCCATTGATATGGCTGTATGTAGCGCAGTTCGTCAGCAGGGGGCGTAGCTCAGATGGTAGAGCGCTCGCTTAGCATGCGAGAGGTACTGGGATCGATACCCAGCGCCTCCAGAATTTTTAACACACCAACATGCGCACACTGCCATGCAAGTGGAATAATTCACAGCCAGAAAATGTGTCAAGGCAGATACGAGCCAACGATTAGCAGCCACAATTGGCAAGCGTGCTGTAATGCGCACGAAGCACCCTCCTCCCACCACTACACTTAATTTAGAAACAGTACAAGTGTTCCCATAAGATTCTCAAACCTATGTCGCAAAGATCAGCCTTGCGCCGAATTCACAAAAATCCCACTGCACATTCCAATTCTTGACGTGCAGTCGGCTGCTACTGGTGTTGCTAGTTGTGACTGCTGATGACAGATGCCGTAGCAATCAATCATGGAGTGAGTTGTATGTTTTGCGATACTCTGTCTCTGACAAGCAAGCAGAGGTGACATAGGCGCGAACACAGGAAGCTTGCAGCCCCTCGCTGCCTGCAGACACCGAACAGCCACACTAGGAGGGCGGCCTAAGTCGTAGGCGAAATGTGCTCATTCGCTTGTGTGCGACGTCAAGCTCTAAATAAGGCTGTCACTAGCGTGAGCGTTGCGTGAGCGTCGTGTAAAGTCGGAAAAGTCGTCTGCGTGGGTGAGTGGCATGTTTGGGGAGCGTTTCGTAGTTTGCGCAGTGCAATGGAGACGCGGAAAGTTGTTGTGGCCCAGTCTTTTGCAGTTGGACGACAAGAGTGGTACACAGTAGTAAAGTGCGAGGCAGTGAGTTGGCATGAACAGTCGAGTGCACAAGGGTCTTCAGATGTGCTTGTTACCTCAGGTGCTGTGTGATTGTCGACATGGAGTGAAAACGGAGCAACTTGTGACTGTCCCTTCAAT
This sequence comes from Schistocerca americana, assembly GCF_021461395.2. Lineage (NCBI taxonomy): Eukaryota > Metazoa > Arthropoda > Insecta > Orthoptera > Acrididae > Schistocerca > Schistocerca americana. The sequence goes on from NW_025726029.1 coordinate 177,332, forward strand.
TTAAGACGTTAAAAACGGACGGAATTTGCAGTCGTAATACCAGAGCATCGAAACTACTTGGAACTCTTGCGTATGTGAACGTGTCCGCGCCTTTGTACTCTGGTCCCTTCACCCCTGCAAACCAACCAACCATCGTGTCCGTGCACATAAGAGTAGCAAAGAACGGAGAACAGCGCAGCTTGGTTGTGCTTGGGGGCGTAGCTCAGTTGGTAGAGCGTTCGCTTTGCATGTGAAAGGGTCCCCGGGTTCAAACCCCGGCGCCTCCATGTTTTGTGGTCAGTGCGTGGTAAGTGTTGGTCGCGGCGAGCCTAAAGGCACGCAAGATGTTGCAAAGCCAGCGTCACAGACTCGTATACTGACGTAAGGAGAGCAAGACGTAAATGTGAGGACCGGCTGTTGTCGAGGTGTCATCGAGTGCAAATCTGCCTTAGGTATAACGGCCTAACCTCAATGAAGTCTAGAGAGTGGACAACACGTTCGTCTACCTCAGAGCGTTGGCCGAACGCTATTTTCGACGTCGTGCGTGCCACTTTGATTTTGGCCAACTACGATTCGATACAGAATGCAGGAAACCTGAAAGACACCCTCACGGGCACATTGAGAGTAGTGTTTGTCAGCGGAATAATGGGAGTGCAAGGGTCTGTGCCATTGATATGGCTGTATGTAGCGCAGTTCGTCAGCAGGGGGCGTAGCTCAGATGGTAGAGCGCTCGCTTAGCATGCGAGAGGTACTGGGATCGATACCCAGCGCCTCCAGAATTTTTAACACACCAACATGCGCACACTGCCATGCAAGTGGAATAATTCACAGCCAGAAAATGTGTCCAGGCAGATACGAGCCAACGATTAGCAGCCACAATTGGCAAGCGTGCTGTAATGCGCACGAAGCACCCTCCTCCCACCACTACACTTAATTTAGAAACAGTACAAGTGTTCCCATAAGATTCTCAAACCTATGTCGCAAAGATCAGCCTTGCGCCGAATTCACAAAAATCCCACTGCACATTCCAATTCTTGACGTGCAGTCGGCTGCTACTGGTGTTGCTAGTTGTGACTGCTGATGACAGATGCCGTAGCAATCAATTCATGGAGTGAGTTGTATGTTTTGCGATACTCTGTCTCTGACAAGCAAGCAGAGGGTGACATAGGCGCGAACACAGGAAGCTTGCAGCCCCTCGCTGCCTGCAGACACCGAACAGCCACACTAGGAGGGCGGCCTAAGTCGTAGGCGAAATGTGCTCATTCGCTTGTGTGCGACGTCAAGCTCTAAATAAGGCTGTCACTAGCGTGAGCGTTGCGTGAGCGTCGTGTAAAGTCGGAAAAGTCGGTCTGCGTGGGTGAGTGGCATGTTTGGGGAGCGTTTCGTAGTTTGCGCAGTGCAATGGAGACGCGGAAAGTTGTTGTGGCCCAGTCTTTTGCAGTTGGACGACAAGAGTGGTACACAGTAGTAAAGTGCGAGGCAGTGAGTTGGCATGAACAGTCGAGTGCACAATGGGTCTTCAGATGTGCTTGTTACCTCAGGTGCTGTGTGATTGTCGACATGGAGTGAAAACGGAGCAACTTGTGACTGTCCCTTCAATTTAAGACGTTAAAAACGGACGGAATTTGCAGTCGTAATACCAGAGCATCGAAACTACTTGGAACTCTTGCGTATGTGAACGTGTCCGCGCCTTTGTACTCTGGTCCCTTCACCCCTGCAAACCAACCAACCATCGTGTCCGTGCACATAAGAGTAGCAAAGAACGGAGAACAGCGCAGCTTGGTTGTGCTTGGGGGCGTAGCTCAGTTGGTAGAGCGTCGCTTTGCATGTGAAAGGTCCCGGGTTCAAACCCCGGCGCCTCCATGTTTTGTGGTCAGTGCGTGGTAAGTGTTGGTCGCGGCGAGCCTAAAGGCACGCAAGATGTTGCAAAGCCAGCGTCCACAGACTCGTATACTGACGTAAGGAGAGCAAGACGTAAATGTGAGGACCGGCTGTTGTCGAGGTGTCATCGAGTGCAAATCTGCCTTAGGTATAACGGCCTAACCTCAATGAAGTCTAGAGAGTGGACAACACGTTCGTCTACCTCAGAGCGTTGGCCGAACGCTATTTTCGACGTCGTGCGTGCCACTTTGATTTTGGCCAACTACGATTCGATACAGAATGCAGGAAACCTGAAAGACACCCTCACGGGCACATTGAGAGTAGTGTTTGTCAGCGGAATAATGGGAGTGCAAGGGTCTGTGCCATTGATATGGCTGTATGTAGCGCAGTTCGTCAGCAGGGGGCGTAGCTCAGATGGTAGAGCGCTCGCTTAGCATGCGAGAGGTACTGGGATCGATACCCAGCGCCTCCAGAATTTTTAACACACCAACATGCGCACACTGCCATGCAAGTGGAATAATTCACAGCCAGAAAATGTGTCAAGGCAGATACGAGCCAACGATTAGCAGCCACAATTGGCAAGCGTGCTGTAATGCGCACGAAGCACCCTCCTCCCACCACTACACTTAATTTAGAAACAGTACAAGTGTTCCCATAAGATTCTCAAACCTATGTCGCAAAGATCAGCTTGCGCCGAATTCACAAAAATCCCACTGCACATTCCAATTCTTGACGTGCAGTCGGCTGCTACTGGTGTTGCTAGTTGTGACTGCTGATGACAGATGCCGTAGCAATCAATTCATGGAGTGAGTTGTATGTTTTGCGATACTCTGTCTCTGACAAGCAAGCAGAGGTGACATAGGCGCGAACACAGGAAGCTTGCAGCCCCTCGCTGCCTGCAGACACCGAACAGCCACACTAGGAGGGCGGCCTAAGTCGTAGGCGAAATGTGCTCATTCGCTTGTGTGCGACGTCAAGCTCTAAATAAGGCTGTCACTAGCGTGAGCGTTGCGTGAGCGTCGTGTAAAGTCGGAAAAGTCGTCTGCGTGGGTGAGTGGCATGTTTGGGGAGCGTTTCGTAGTTTGCGCAGTGCAATGGAGACGCGGAAAGTTGTTGTGGCCCAGTCTTTTGCAGTTGGACGACAAGAGTGGTACACAGTAGTAAAGTGCGAGGCAGTGAGTTGGCATGAACAGTCGAGTGCACAATGGGTCTTCAGATGTGCTTGTTACCTCAGGTGCTGTGTGATTGTCGACATGGAGTGAAAACGGAGCAACTTGTGACTGTCCCTTCAATTTAAGACGTTAAAAACGGACGGAATTTGCAGTCGTAATACCAGAGCATCGAAACTACTTGGAACTCTTGCGTATGTGAACGTGTCCGCGCCTTGTACTCTGGTCCCTTCACCCCTGCAAACCAACCAACCATCGTGTCCGTGCACATAAGAGTAGCAAAGAACGGAGAACAGCGCAGCTTGGTTGTGCTTGGGGGCGTAGCTCAGTTGGTAGAGCGTTCGCTTTGCATGTGAAAGGTCCCGGGTTCAAACCCCGGGCGCCTCCATGTTTTGTGGTCAGTGCGTGGTAAGTGTTGGTCGCGGCGAGCCTAAGGCACGCAAGATGTTGCAAAGCCAGCGTCACAGACTCGTATACTGACGTAAGGAGAGCAAGACGTAAATGTGAGGACCGGCTGTTGTCGAGGTGTCATCGAGTGCAAATCTGCCTTAGGTATAACGGCCTAACCTCAATGAAGTCTAGAGAGTGGACAACACGTTCGTCTACCTCAGAGCGTTGGCCGAACGCTATTTTCGACGTCGTGCGTGCCACTTTGATTTTGGCCAACTACGATTCGATACAGAATGCAGGAAACCTGAAAGACACCCCTCACGGGCACATTGAGAGTAGTGTTTGTCAGCGGAATAATGGGAGTGCAAGGGTCTGTGCCATTGATATGGCTGTATGTAGCGCAGTTCGTCAGCAGGGGGCGTAGCTCAGATGGTAGAGCGCTCGCTTAGCATGCGAGAGGTACTGGGATCGATACCCAGCGCCTCCAGAATTTTTAACACACCAACATGCGCACACTGCCATGCAAGTGGAATAATTCACAGCCAGAAAATGTGTCAAGGCAGATACGAGCCAACGATTAGCAGCCACAATTGGCAAGCGTGCTGTAATGCGCACGAAGCACCCTCCTCCCACCACTACACTTAATTTAGAAACAGTACAAGTGTTCCCATAAGATTCTCAAACCTATGTCGCAAAGATCAGCCTTGCGCCGAATTCACAAAAATCCCACTGCACATTCCAATTCTTGACGTGCAGTCGGCTGCTACTGGTGTTGCTAGTTGTGACTGCTGATGACAGATGCCGTAGCAATCAATTCATGGAGTGAGTTGTATGTTTTTGCGATACTCTGTCTCTGACAAGCAAGCAGAGGTGACATAGGCGCGAACACAGGAAGCTTGCAGCCCCTCGCTGCCTGCAGACACCGAACAGCCACACTAGGAGGGCGGCCTAAGTCGTAGGCGAAATGTGCTCATTCGATTGTGTGCGACGTCAAGCTCTAAATAAGGCTGTCACTAGCGTGAGCGTGCGTGAGCGTCGTGGTAAAGTCGGAAAAGTCGTCTGCGTGGGTGAGTGGCATGTTTGGGGAGCGTTTCGTAGTTTGCGCAGTGCAATGGAGACGCGGAAAGTTGTTGTGGCCCAGTCTTTTGCAGTTGGACGACAAGAGTGGTACACAGTAGTAAAGTGCGAGGCAGTGAGTTGGCATGAACAGTCGAGTGCACAATGGGTCTTCAGATGTGCTTGTTACCTCAGGTGCTGTGTGATTGTCGACATGGAGTGAAAACGGAGCAACTTGTGACTGTCCCTTCAATTTAAGACGTTAAAAACGGACGGAATTTGCAGTCGTAATACAGAGCATCGAAACTACTTGGAACTCTTGCGTATGTGAACGTGTCCGCGCCTTTGTACTCTGGTCCCTTCACCCCTGCAAACCAACCAACCATCGTGTCCGTGCACATAAGAGTAGCAAAGAACGGAGAACAGCGCAGCTTGGTTGTGCTTGGGGGCGTAGCTCAGTTGGTAGAGCGTTCGCTTTGCATGTGAAAGGTCCCGGGTTCAAACCCCGGCGCCTCCATGTTTTGTGGTCAGTGCGTGGTAAGTGTTGGTCGCGGCGAGCCTAAAGGCACGCAAGATGTTGCAAAGCCAGCGTCACAGACTCGTATACTGACGTAAGGAGAGCAAGACGTAAATGTGAGGACCGGCTGTTGTCGAGGTGTCATCGAGTGCAAATCTGCCTTAGGTATAACGGCCTAACCTCAATGAAGTCTAGAGAGTGGACAACACGTTCGTCTACCTCAGAGCGTTGGCCGAACGCTATTTTCGACGTCGTGCGTGCCACTTTGATTTTGGCCAACTACGATTCGATACAGAATGCAGGAAACCCTGAAAGACACCCTCACGGGCACATTGAGAGTAGTGTTTGTCAGCGGAATAATGGGAGTGCAAGGGTCTGTGCCATTGATATGGCTGTATGTAGCGCAGTTCGTCAGCAGGGGGCGGTAGCTCAGATGGTAGAGCGCTCGCTTAGCATGCGAGAGGTACTGGGATCGATACCCAGCGCCTCCAGAATTTTTAACACACCAACATGCGCACACTGCCATGCAAGTGGAATAATTCACAGCCAGAAAATGTGTCAAGGCAGATACGAGCCAACGATTAGCAGCCACAATTGGCAAGCGTGCTGTAATGCGCACGAAGCACCCTCCTCCCACCACTACACTTAATTTAGAAACAGTACAAGTGTTCCCATAAGATTCTCAAACCTTGTCGCAAAGATCAGCCTTGCGCCGAATTCACAAAAATCCCACTGCACATTCCAATTCTTGGACGTGCAGTCGGCTGCTACTGGTGTTGCTAGTTGTGACTGCTGATGACAGATGCCGTAGCAATCAATCATGGAGTGAGTTGTATGTTTTGCGATACTCTGTCTCTGACAAGCAAGCAGAGGTGACATAGGCGCGAACACAGGAAGCTTGCAGGCCCCTCGCTGCCTGCAGACACCGAACAGCCACACTAGGAGGGCGGCCTAAGTCGTAGGCGAAATGTGCTCATTCGATTGTGTGCGACGTCAAGCTCTAATAAGGCTGTCACTAGCGTGAGCGTTGCGTGAGCGTCGTGTAAAGTCGGAAAAGTCGTCTGCGTGGGTGAGTGGCATGTTTGGGGAGCGTTTCGTAGTTTGCGGCAGTGCAATGGAGACGCGGAAAGTTGTTGTGGCCCAGTCTTTTGCAGTTGGACGACAAGAGTGGTACACAGTAGTAAAGTGCGAGGCAGTGAGTTGGCATGAACAGTCGAGTGCACAAGGGTCTTCAGATGTGCTTGTTACCTCAGGTGCTGTGTGATTGTCGACATGGAGTGAAAACGGAGCAACTTGTGACTGTCCCTTCAATTTAAGACGTTAAAAACGGACGGAATTTGCAGTCGTAATACCAGAGCATCGAAACTACTTGGAACTCTTGCGTATGTGAACGTGTCCGCGCCTTTGTACTCTGGTCCCTTCACCCCTGCAAACCAACCAACCATCGTGTCCGTGCACATAAGAGTAGCAAAGAACGGAGAACAGCGCAGCTTGGTTGTGCTTGGGGGCGTAGCTCAGTTGGTAGAGCGTTCGCTTTGCATGTGAAAGGTCCCGGGTTCAAACCCCGGCGCCTCCATGTTTTGTGGTCAGTGCGTGGTAAGTGTTGGTCGCGGCGAGCCTAAAGGCACGCAAGATGTTGCAAAGCCAGCGTCACAGACTCGTATACTGACGTAAGGAGAGCAAGACGTAAATGTGAGGACCGGCTGTTGTCGAGGTGTCATCGAGTGCAAATCTGCCTTAGGTATAACGGCCTAACCTCAATGAAGTCTAGAGAGTGGACAACACGTTCGTCTACCTCAGAGCGTTGGCCGAACGCTATTTTCGACGTCGTGCGTGCCACTTTGATTTTGGCCAACTACGATTCGATACAGAATGCAGGAAACCTGAAAGACACCCTCACGGGCACATTGAGAGTAGTGTTTGTCAGCGGAATAATGGGAGTGCAAGGGTCTGTGCCATTGATATGGCTGTATGTAGCGCAGTTCGTCAGCAGGGGGCGTAGCTCAGATGGTAGAGCGCTCGCTTAGCATGCGAGAGGTACTGGGATCGATACCCAGCGCCTCCAGAATTTTAACACACCAACATGCGCACACTGCCATGCAAGTGGAATAATTCACAGCCAGAAAATGTGTCAAGGCAGATACGAGCCAACGATTAGCAGCCACAATTGGCAAGCGTGCTGTAATGCGCACGAAGCACCCTCCTCCCACCACTACACTTAATTTAGAAACAGTACAAGGTTCCCATAAGATTCTCAAACCTATGTCGCAAAGATCAGCCTTGCGCCGAATTCACAAAAATCCCACTGCACATTCCAATTCTTGACGTGCAGTCGGCTGCTACTGGTGTTGCTAGTTGTGACTGCTGATGACAGATGCCGTAGCAATCAATTCATGGAGTGAGTTGTATGTTTTGCGATACTCTGTCTCTGACAAGCAAGCAGAGGTGACATAGGCGCGAACACAGGAAGCTTGCAGCCCCTCGCTGCCTGCAGACACCGAACAGCCACACTAGGAGGGCGGCCTAAGTCGTAGGCGAAATGTGCTCATTCGATTGTGTGCGACGTCAAGCTCTAAATAAGGCTGTCACTAGCGTGAGCGTTGCGTGAGCGTCGTGTAAGTCGGAAAAGTCGTCTGCGTGGGTGAGTGGCATGTTTGGGGAGCGTTTCGTAGTTTGCGCAGTGCAATGGAGACGCGGAAAGTTGTTGTGGCCCAGTCTTTTGCAGTTGGACGACAAGAGTGGTACACAGTAGTAAAGTGCGAGGCAGTGAGTTGGCATGAACAGTCGAGTGCACAATGGGTCTTCAGATGTGCTTGTACCTCAGGTGCTGTGTGATTGTCGACATGGAGTGAAAACGGAGCAACTTGTGACTGTCCCTTCAATTTAAGACGTTAAAAACGGACGGAATTTGCAGTCGTAATACCAGAGCATCGAAACTACTTGGAACTCTTGCGTATGTGAACGTGTCCGCGCCTTTGTACTCTGGTCCCTTCACCCCCTGCAAACCAACCAACCATCGTGTCCGTGCACATAAGAGTAGCAAAGAACGGAGAACAGCGCAGCTTGGTTGTGCTTGGGGGCGTAGCTCAGTTGGTAGAGCGTTCGCTTTGCATGTGAAAGGTCCCGGGTTCAAACCCCGGCGCCTCCATGTTTGTGGTCAGTGCGTGGTAAGTGTTGGTCGCGGCGAGCCTAAAGGCACGCAAGATGTTGCAAAGCCAGCGTCACAGACTCGTATACTGACGTAAGGAGAGCAAGACGTAAATGTGAGGACCGGCTGTTGTCGAGGTGTCATCGAGTGCAAATCTGCCTTAGGTATAACGGCCTAACCTCAATGAAGTCTAGAGAGTGGACAACACGTTCGTCTACCTCAGAGCGTTGGCCGAACGCTATTTTCGACGTCGTGCGTGCCACTTTGATTTTGGCCAACTACGATTCGATACAGAATGCAGGAAACCTGAAAGACACCCTCACGGGCACATTGAGAGTAGTGTTTGTCAGCGGAATAATGGGAGTGCAAGGGTCTGTGCCATTGATATGGCTGTATGTAGCGCAGTTCGTCAGCAGGGGGCGTAGCTCAGATGGTAGAGCGCTCGCTTAGCATGCGAGAGGTACTGGGATCGATACCCAGCGCCTCCAGAATTTTTAACACACCAACATGCGCACACTGCCATGCAAGTGGAATAATTCACAGCCAGAAAATGTGTCAAGGCAGATACGAGCCAACGATTAGCAGCCACAATTGGCAGCGGTGCTGTAATGCGCACGAAGCACCCTCCTCCCACCACTACACTTAATTTAGAAACAGTACAAGTGTTCCCATAAGATTCTCAAACCTATGTCGCAAAGATCAGCCTTGCGCCGAATTCACAAAATCCCACTGCACATTCCAATTCTTGACGTGCAGTCGGCTGCTACTGGGTTGTGCTAGTTGTGACTGCTGATGACAGATGCCGTAGCAATCAATTCATGGAGTGAGTTGTATGTTTTGCGATACTCTGTCTCTGACAAGCAAGCAGAGGTGGACATAGGCGCGAACACAGGAAGCTTGCAGCCCCTCGCTGCCTGCAGACACCGAACAGCCACACTAGGAGGGCGGCCTAAGTCGTAGGCGAAATGTGCTCATTCGATTGTGTGCGACGTCAAGCTCTAAATAAGGCTGTCACTAGCGTGAGCGTTGCGGTGAGCGTCGTGTAAAGTCGGAAAAGTCGTCTGCGTGGGTGAGTGGCATGTTTGGGGAGCGTTTCGTAGTTTGCGCAGTGCAATGGAGACGCGGAAAGTTGTTGTGGCCCAGTCTTTTGCAGTTGGACGACAAGAGTGGTACACAGTAGTAAAGTGCGAGGCAGTGAGTTGGCATGAACAGTCGAGTGCACAATGGGTCTTCAGATGGCTTGTTACCTCAGGTGCTGTGTGATTGTCGACATGGAGTGAAAACGGAGCAACTTGTGACTGTCCCTTCAATTTAAGGACGTTAAAAACGGACGGAATTTGCAGTCGTAATACCAGAGCATCGAAACTACTTGGAACTCTTGCGTATGTGAACGTGTCCGCGCCTTTGTACTCTGGTCCCTTCACCCCTGCAAACCAACCAACCATCGTGTCCGTGCACATAAGAGTAGCAAAGAACGGAGAAACAGCGCAGCTTGGTTGTGCTTGGGGGCGTAGCTCAGTTGGTAGAGCGTTCGCTTTGCATGTGAAAGGTCCGGGTTCAAACCCCGGCGCCTCCATGTTTTGTGGTCAGTGCGTGGTAAGTGTTGGTCGCGGCGAGCCTAAGGCACGCAAGATGTTGCAAAGCCAGCGTCACAGACTCGTATACTGACGTAAGGAGAGCAAGACGTAAATGTGAGGACGGCTGTTGTCGAGGTGTCATCGAGTGCAAATCTGCCTTAGGTATAACGGCCTAACCTCAATGAAGTCTAGAGAGTGGACAACACGTTCGTCTACCTCAGAGCGTTGGCCGAACGCTATTTTCGACGTCGTGCGTGCCACTTTGATTTTGGCCAACTACGATTCGATACAGAATGCAGGAAACCTGAAAGACACCCTCACGGGCACATTGAGAGTAGTGTTTGTCAGCGGAATAATGGGAGTGCAAGGGTCTGTGCCATTGATATGGCTGTATGTAGCGCAGTTCGTCAGCAGGGGGCGTAGCTCAGATGGTAGAGCGCTCGCTTAGCATGCGAGAGGTACTGGGATCGATACCCAGCGCCTCCAGAATTTTAACACACCAACATGCGCACACTGCCTGCAAGTGGAATATTCACAGCCAGAAAATGTGTCAAGGCAGATACGAGCCAACGATTAGCAGCCACAATTGGCAAGCGTGCTGTAATGCGCACGAAGCCACCCTCCTCCCCACCACTACACTTAATTTAGAAACAGTACAAGTGTTCCCATAAGATTCTCAAACCTATGTCGCAAAGATCAGCCTTGCGCCGAATTCACAAAAATCCCACTGCACATTCCAATTCTTGACGTGCAGTCGGCTGCTACTGGTGTTGCTAGTTGTGACTGCTGATGACAGATGCCGTAGCAATCAATTCATGGAGTGAGTTGTATGTTTTGCGATACTCTGTCTCTGACAAGCAAGCAGAGGTGACATAGGCGCGAACACAGGAAGCTTGCAGCCCCTCGCTGCCTGCAGACACCGAACAGCCACACTAGGAGGGCGGCCTAAGTCGTAGGCGAAATGTGCTCATTCGATTGTGTGCGACGTCAAGCTCTAAATAAGGCTGTCACTAGCGTGAGCGTTGCGTGAGCGTCGTGTAAAGTCGGAAAAGTCGTCTGCGTGGGTGAGTGGCATGTTTGGGGAGCGTTTCGTAGTTGCGCAGTGCAATGGAGACGCGGAAAGTTGTTGTGGCCCAGTCTTTTGCAGTTGGACGACAAGAGTGGTACACAGTAGTAAAGTGCGAGGCAGTGAGTTGGCATGAACAGTCGAGTGCACAATGGGTCTTCAGATGTGCTTGTTACCTCAGGTGCTGTGTGATTGTCGACATGGAGTGAAAACGGAGCAACTTGTGACTGTCCCTTCAATTTAAGACGTTTAAAACACGGACGGAATTTGCAGTCGTAATACCAGAGCATCGAAACTACTTGGAACTCTTGCGTATGTGAACGTGTCCGCGCCTTTGTACTCTGGTCCCTTCACCCCTGCAAACCAACCAACCATCGTGTCCGTGCACATAAGAGTAGCAAAGAACGGAGAACAGCGCAGCTTGGTTGTGCTTGGGGGGCGTAGCTCAGTTGGTAGAGCGTTCGCTTTGCATGTGAAAGGTCCCCGGGTTCAAACCCCGGCGCCTCCATGTTTTGTGGTCAGTGCGTGGTAAGTGTTGGTCGCGGCGAGCCTAAAGGCACGCAAGATGTTGCAAAGCCAGCGTCACAGACTCGTATACTGACGTAAGGAGAGCAAGACGTAAATGTGAGGACCGGCTGTTGTCGAGGTGTCATCGAGTGCAAATCTGCCTTAGGTATAACGGCCTAACCTCAATGAAGTCTAGAGAGTGGACAACACGTTCGTCTACCTCAGAGCGTTGGCCGAACGCTATTTTCGACGTCGTGGCGTGCCACTTTGATTTTGGCCAACTACGATTCGATACAGAATGCAGGAAACCTGAAAGACACCCTCACGGGCACATTGAGAGTAGTGTTTGTCAGCGGAATAATGGGAGTGCAAGGGTCTGTGCCATTGATATGGCTGTATGTAGCGCAGTTCGTCAGCAGGGGGCGTAGCTCCAGATGGTAGAGCGCTCGCTTAGCATGCGAGAGGTACTGGGATCGATACCC